>NC_061499.1:14514342-14814342 GCF_022539355.2 Hippoglossus stenolepis | reverse complement strand
TGATCTTTGGCTCGAAAAGGTTGGTGACCACCGTTGTAGTGTCTACGCTTAGGGACTATCATATCTAGTTCAGATGCCCAGACAGAGAGGCACCAACTTCAACTCTTTTGCTTATCACGCCAGTGGCAAGTGATTAGGACACAACATGATTTAGGAATGCATGCTCTTAGGCTTAACTAGCCAATAGGATGCGAACACCTACAGCTGCAGACTTAAGGACGCAATCCTTGTTAGTGCTTCAAGTTAATGGTGGCTGTCTACCAACCAAAATGGAAAACACTCGCTTTGTTATAGTTCCTCGTCAATCATGGGACTGTATGTCGGACTGAAGTTCACAGGCTCACTTCCGGTTTACGACAGCAGCGCCGCTCCCCACGAGCGCTGTTCACGGCATGTCAGCCATTCACTGTGGCATTTGTCTGGATCTTGGGACTGGAGGGCAGCTGCCGGGACGACCGCCTCCGTGAGCTGAGGCCACACACAACAGGGAGACTCATGTTCAGCCTATGTAACCCACACATTCAACGGGACAACAACAAGGGAGAAAGCAGAAGCGGCTGACTTATATATACAGTGAATGCTCGTGAACAGCCAGGCGGCCGAAGCGCTGCGGCAGCCAGCTGTCTCAGTGTTCAGTCTAGTAGTTCCGGTAAGGTACAGAGAGCGCGAGCAGCCCGCCCCCCTGGCTGTCGGCATTCGTCAGCGACTTATATAGGTCAGCCCGACTGCTTCGCTTGTTTACTGAATGTCGGGGTGGGTAAATGATGTCATAGCCCCCCCTTTCTGTCTGCTTTTGTGTTGTAGATGGGCAGAGGGACTATTGGATTAATAAACCAGACAACAAGGGGAATAAGTATGGGGATTTATAATTTATACTAAATATTAGTAAATCTGGGCTGTATTACTAGAACACACTCAAAGTCTTTGAGGCTGTTTAGGTGCTGTAGTCTGTAAAAGATGACCTATTAACATCACAAATGCTCATGTCCCTTAATGTCCATGCTAATATGGATTTATCCGCCATCACACGAAACTAGAATGACTTTATTGATGACACACAATGCCCCGACCCAGAAGGCTTTGCTCCTTTTGAAATGTCTGACATGGCGAGGGTCTGTTCAGTCAGGTAATAAGCACTCGACATGGAGGCACCACTACAAACCGCCATGCCCCACTTCACTGCCGGATTGAAAAATAGCACCGCTAACAAGACAGTTTCCACAGCTACGTTGCCATAGTGACAGAGATACTCTGCCCCGTCATTTCAGTAGCGGTGATCTCAGGTGGCAGATTTTTATGGCAGTTTTGTAAAATTTTTACTTTGAGAGGATAGACTACTTGTGTCTGCCTATGTGTATGCTTAAGTAAGAATAGTGTAGGTTATTACGGGAGATGTAAACAACAGTTTTCTTGAGTTTACCAGACACAAACACGACACTCTGCTTGGCATATCATTCTTTTTTTGTTCAACCTTTATTTACCATGGCAATCGTCTGTGAAGTTCCAAGAGACACCTGTAGGGGTAGATGAAGGAGACAAAGAAAATGAAGAGGTTTATTGAAGTCCACAGGAATTTAAACATTCTGTGTCAAATAACACTAACATGCTGCGTTCACTGGTGCCCCCAAATACAGCCTGACATGTATGGAAGATGGAAATTCCTTCTGGAAAATATTAGAATCTTATAAATGGAAGTTAAAGAATTTGTCAAAACAAACAACTTTTTTTTTTAATCTTAGTAATTTAGGTAGATTAGAGGTAATGACTTCATCCAGGTGTCATGTGGAAGAAAAGTCATGCAAAGTTAAGAGGTCAAGAATGAAGCAAAATTAATGCAAATCGAGATGTAGCTCTTCTTCTTTGGTTTATTGGCGGGTGGTTCCGTCATTAGCGTCATCCCCTGTGTTGGTGCAACTTTCCTGGAGGTACTAGCTCGATCTGAACAGCGTGCTACGTCCGACTGGCCCCAAGCTTCTCTCAGTTGAGGGCAGTTAGTGAAACCATGTTTGATTTTATTCGTAGGGATACGTGTTCACAATGCATTAACTCTCAGAGTGGCCTTATAGATTCTAACTGCACATGCCTTGGCCTTGTGCGTACCACTGAGAAGCTCTGTCTTGACTCCATCTCGAATCGACATTTACCAAATCAACACTTGTTTCTCTTACTCGACCAGGTAATATTGTAGCTTACAAATGCAATCCCTGTAGCAAAGCGGCATTTCTCACCGATCGGATCCCAGGATCTGTAGTTTCAGACAGTTTGCGCGGCTACCTGAGTCACTTCCGGCAAGCTACACTCCGTCTCAATCCGCCAACTACCAAGTATGTGCTACTCGACCAGGTAAGATCTTGGAATATAAACACAATCTTTGTAGCAGGACGTCAGAAATCACCGATCAGATATCAGGTTGTTGAGTTACAGCCTAAGTTACCTGCTCCGGCCGCTCCAGTTAGCATAGCCTCCACTCAACGTCACTTCCGCCCAGCATCGCATGCTTTAACGCGACAATTATATCCAGTTTAAGTTATATTCCTATACTTGACTACTAAGCTAACAAAACATCATGCTATCCGTGCCTTGTGACTGTGTCTCACTTCATCCTGTTCTACTCCAAACCACCATTCCCCTTGGGCTGCTTTAGCTTTAGCAGAATCGTCTTAACAGCCGGCTCCAGTCCACCTGCTCAGCTCAGTGCCTTGGCTTTGTTGACAACTTCAAACTGTTCTGGGGTCGCTCTTCCTTCTTCAAAAACGATAGGCTCCATCCCAATGCGCTAGGCTGGCGAATGCTAGCGGCTAACATACAGCATGTTGTACATTTTGCTGCACGAGACTGACTGCCTACTTTCAAGACACGCCCCCTAGAAGTGTCTTCCTCGAGTGCGGCCTTGGAGTACTACTCCCACTAGCACCCCCAAAACCAACTAACCAATATAAACTGATCCAAAAATTATTACATGTCATTATTACTCTTCCTGAACCTATGTTAAGCATCCCTACCGTTTATGTCTCAAACAATGAAAGACCAAAAAATGTATTATCAACCATCACAAATCCCATCCATATTCCCAGTCAGGCCCAGACTCCACATACGCCGGGTACTTATTATATCCCTGTTGTTATTAACTATAGGCCAAACAGAAAACATATAAATACAGCTGGGGATCGAACCCAGTTGCTCGAGCTTTGCCCACCCAACTATGAATATTTAAGCACTCCCAGGGATAATGGCCGGGGGGGGTGTCCTAGCTGTTGTTTGTAAAAAGTGCTTTACTTGCAGCCCCATTACCACAGATAGATTTTCTAGGTTTGAGGCTGCTATGTTCATAATTTGTAGCACTGCTCCAGTCCTTGGCCTTGTAATTTATTGCACTCCCAAACCAAATGTTTATTTTGCCTCTGAATTCTCTGAAGTTTTATCTTTCGTTGTTTTAAAATTTGACACAGCCATCATTGTTGGTGATTTTAATATCCACATTGATGATGTAACCAATGGTGTTTCAGCTGAATTCTTAAACAATACTGAGTCTTTCGATTTAGTTCAACACGTGACTGGTCCAACTCATAACTGTGGTCACACATTAGATCTTGTCTCTATCCTCGATCTGAGCATCAATTCCTTGACCTTAGAAGACGTATTTGTCTCTGACCATCTCTGTGTTAATTTGGAGTCCCTGTTCCACGTTGCCCTAAAAATCATCAAAACTACTAAAAGCTCACACATCTTAAATGAACATAGTGCCTCAGAATTGTCATCTAACTTTTTGACAGGTCTTGTTGATCTTAGCCTTTACGAATCATCTGGTCCTATTGTTTTACTCAATGGCTTCAATTATCTCTGTCAAACCGCACTGGATATCAAAGCCCCTATTAAAACAAGACTGAAATCACCTGTCAACACCTCTCCATGGGTTGATGATAGGATACGAGATCTCAAAAAACTGTGCAGAAAATCGGAAAGTAAGTGGGAAAAGACTAGATTGCATGTCCACTACTTATACATGAAAGACCTCTTAACTTCCTATAATAATATAAAAATAAAATAGCAAGAGCAAACTATTTCTCAAAACTAATCACCAGCAATCACCATAATCCCAGATTCCTTTTTAAATCCCTTCAATAGACTCATAAACCCAGCTACTTCGGCAAGCCACTTCAAATACTGACAAAAAATCTGAACTAACATTGTACAAGATACCACAGCAGAGCACCCTGTCCTGTCTGTCCCATTCTACTTAGTAATTTTCAGCAAGTTTCTCTTCCTGAGCTCACTGACACTCGTCTTCCCGGCCTCTCGACATCCTATACTTCCCTGTCAGTGTTTTATCCTGTGACCCTGATCATCTGACGCAAATGCATGACTTAGCAGAAATGGAAAGGTGTGCGGGGGAAGTAATCAGCTTTGTGTGGGGTCAATAACAAGATCAGATGAGCCCCATTGTTAATTGAGGATGGTTCAGCACTTGTATCCCCCCCTGCTTTGGAGTTGGAGAGAAGATAAATTATGAATGAGGAATCCATAAAACATACTTATTTATGGAGATTAGGGGGTTATTCTAATTAAATTCAGCTGACTCAGGGTATTTTGCCAGAAATCCCTGTAGCTACGACTTATTTTTGGTTATTGTTATGAAGGAGGTGCAGCAGGGAGCATTTTAAAAGGTGGCAAACAGAAGCAGTTTGCATGCACAATAACATGTTTCTGTTTTATAAAAGCCATTTTACCCCATGCAGCCTCTCATTGGCCTTAGTTGTTATATCTTCAGCAAATCATGCGCAATATTGATCGAATTTTGTTTCTGTCCATCACTTTGATTCCTCGCAGTCGGTTGCTAAAATAATCATTGAGTGAATAAATGTATTTTATCAAAAAATACATTCTTTGAGCACATTGAGGCAGACAGTATTGATTGAGTTTTTCTCTGCATTATTTGTTTTGTAGATACAGAGGCTTCACGTGACTCTAGCTAAAGTAATATTATTGAATATTTACTTTTGGTTTTGCATGTATCCTTTATTTTTCATGCATGGATTTTTTACAGCACATTGTATGTGTTTTTATCAGCAGTGTACACAGTGAGATCACGAATACATAAATCTGCACCAGGACTTCGATGGAGATCAGGCCTAAGCCATAGACTATATAAAGATGGACGACATTAAGGCGCCCCAAAGTGCCGCTAAAGCGTCTTGATCGCCATCTGGTGGCTGGCTGCAGTATAGGCCATATATCCCACCTCCTCTATGTTAGTGGATGGGACATGGACCTAAATAAAAATGTCAAAATACACATCAAATAACTTTTTCTCAAAAATGTTTCATGTCATTTTATGTAGTTACACTAATGCTTATTCAATTGCAATTTTTTTCACTAACTTTTAATTAGTTATTTGATGATATTAAAAGGGGGTGAAACATCAAGATTCATAGCTGAAACTGTCTTGTAATTGAGTGTTTGCACAAGCTCTGGCTCCAAAAAAGTGCAAGATGGCGGCGTTTATATCAAGATATGTTGGCTTCATTCAAGAATAGTGCAGAAAAGGGGAAGATGTGTTCTCCATCTTTATATACAGTCTCTGATGTTGACTGGTTGAGTAGATCACCATTCCCCACCCAGCCTTTTGCTTGTAAAATGGCTTGATTGTATTCCTGGTAACTTTTTAAAAACCACTAAATACAGTGTCTCCCCATTCTCTTTCTTCTCTTTTCACAGTGTGATTCATCTGATTAGCTGGTTTTCTGTTGAGTATTGCAACTTCAAGAGACAGTTTAATGTCCTTACACTCTTTTCACATCAATCCCGCCTCACACACTTTATTTCCCCACTGCCTTTAAACTGTGATTATGTGTCTGTCTTTGCTGCCCCGGCACAGGTATATAAACGGGGAAGACAGATTGAGTCCTTTGCCAAGATCACTCAGGCATTTTGCAATTACATATTTGGTCAAAGAGATAGTTGATGGTCTTGTGTTGTTCCAAAATTTTTAAAAACTTTATTTTCTGGGATTTCTTGCCCAAATTGACTGGACTTATAGAGACCTGTAGCGGCTTCTTGTGATGGTGGTGAGGCGATGAGTGCATAGTGGCTCCATTTAGACACTACAGAGAGTGCAGGAGAAAATGCAATCAACTACACTCTCCATAATGAAAAAGCTCCCAGCCAGCTGCTTCTGTGGGGGCCCGGTCACATAAACACCAATCCCATAGGGTGCCACGTCCGCTGGACACGGTGCTTTGTTCAGCTCCTCAGGTATTTGTAAAATCAAACTATCAGTCATTCCACTTCAATCATACTCTGCCAGCGGGAGTGGATGAAGCAGGAGCAGCACATCCACTCAAATCTTGAACAAGTGTGAGTGAACACCGCATAAAGTAAAAAGTAAAGGCACATTTCATCATTATTATTCCTAAATGTTATTAAGCAACAGGTCTGCAGAAGGGGTAGGGCAGGAGAGACGGCCTTTCTGCACATGGATCAACACCTTTCCACCGCTTGCTTTGTAAATCTTTTTCAACAGCACCGCTGTGGTTGCACCAATGTTGAGCAAAGGCCTAAAGACACAGGGATTTCTCCCCGCATGCAGGGATTGACCAAGAGTGAAATCCGAACCTCAGTGATCCTTGTAGACAGGTTCGTAAAACCCTCTATCATTCTTTCTCTCTGTACCAGGCTTACTGCGCTCTCACAGCAGCAAACACCAACTTTGTTGTTGTGCGTCGGCTGTTTTGTGACCAGTGTGAGGCTGTTCTTACCGTATCATGGCTTATTTTTTTATGTATTAAACCCCAGGAACAAAACATCAAGGAATAGGAATTGATGACGTATGATCTAGAGCTCAACAGCTTTGTTCCAGAAGTAAAAGTCCTACCCATTTTCTGAACATAATTATTGAATATCAGCCAAAATACTTTAACAATCCAAGGTACAAGATTATGAAAGAATGTCATTTGTTTCTGTAGAGGCCACAAGTCTGTATGGTATCAACTGGATTTTGAGAAAAAAACACGTTTTACTTGTGATGTCAAGGAGACGGACAACTCTTCCCACAATCCTTGTGTCTGATAGCGACATCTCTAATTGGTGGAGGTCACTGTTACCATGGAAAATCATGTCTGTTATGATCCAACTATTCAGTGTTTCATTACATTTACCTCAGAGCATCAATGATTTCACTTTCTGACTGTCAATCGTGAGGTTTCACCTCAAATAACTTATTTGAAGCAAACACTCGAGGAAACATCAGTGTGAAAATAAGAGAAACCATCTTTAGTTTGTGGAGGAGGCGGGGTTTATTGCGAACAGTGACCAGGGGGTGATCAAGATGTTTTGGCTTCACCTTTTGAGCTGTCATGTCGTTCACACAGTCTACGTTATAGAGTAAAGTCACTTGTAAAAGTCCCATTTTAATGATAGTGGTATAAAGTTGATCTAGCAGTATTTTATTATCCTCGTTAAATTATTGCAAGGCATCAGGCTCTCTATATACTTCACTGCACCATAAGAACCACGAGGACCAACTACTGTGCTTTCCAAGGCTTTTATTATATTGTAGTCTGGCAACATGACACCCTTCTCTGATTGTAGTTAAAGTTAGTTGTCAATGACTGCAGCCTAATAAGCTAAAGATGACTCCAAAGCATAAGGAGGAACATTTTCAGGTGCGCAAAATCATAAAGTCATTTCTCAGAGGAGGATAACATGGCTGCTAACTTTACTGCCAGCTACAGAGAGAGGGAGTTTATCTGATGTATCAAAGTCTTGAAGCTGCTCTGACATGAAACACATTTTTACCAAAGGCCCCTGATGTAAAGATGAAGCACGCAAATGTATATTTATGACCACCCACACACTCAACCTATGACCTCGGTGATCAGAGTGCCTTGTGGACGAAGGGGAAATATATTACAGCTGGAATCAGAATGGAGTCCTCATACTGCTGTGAATAATGTTTTTTGGCTGCAACACAACAGTGGTAATCAACTCTAAAAATGCAAATGTCTGTAAGTGCGTGAGGGAGACCGCTGGTTGGCTGGCAAAGTGTTGAAATTTTCCCATTTGCTCCTCCTCTGAGGAGTTATAGTTGCTCATGATTACCTCATCAGGGGGTGCAAGTCATTCCCTATTGGCTGATCCTCTCAGCTCCTGCGTCAGGGATCTGCCGAGTTCTGCCTGCCTGCCGAGAACTGGTGTGACCATGGCAGGAGCCTGTGCAGCTAAAGATGAAACCGCTAGTGTTTTGGCGAGTTGACATCGCCTGTCAATGCCGTCAGCAACCCGGCAGGAGAGCCGTCAACTTTATGTCTACAAAAAGGGGAAAACAAGTTTGGATAAAAACTAAAGATAGAAAACAAAGTTCACATCGAAGAGCGACATGCGTAAGTTACTTCTTACCGCTGATGTTTTGTCACGATAAGTTTTGTTTTCGTCCATAAATCGGTTAAAGCTGCTTATCAATCGTCTCTGTGTCACTTTATAACAATCTCGGGTGCATACCACCACCTACTCTTCTTCTCCTCCCCTGAGTTTAACTTTTTTAACACTTTGCCATGCTTAATAGAATGTTGCACGGATAATGTATGATTTCATATGGGATATTCACTCAAAAAGTGTCACATTTTGTTATGCAGAAATAAAATATTTAATTTTTACGGTGCCGTAAAATGTGAGTATCACTCAGGTTCAAACTGACCAGTTCAGCTCACTGAAAATATGAGCACGTTCAACGAGCAACACTGAAACATATGGTTAGAATAGCAGCCGTGTGTGTCGCACAGCTCGATGTGCAGCTGTTAAGGGAGAAAAACCTTGTCGGTCAGATACTGTCTGTCAAGATCAAATCCTTCATCAATCTGACAAAGCAGAATGTCGTGATACTTTTTTGAACAGCCCACACTGGCCTAACCAACATTTCATCATTTTCCAGATTGTCTTTCAAAGAATCAAAATATGACTCAGCTCTGTCTTCCAAAGCAGTGGGAGTTTAAGAATTTTTTTTTTTTTTTTACTTCAGCCTGTGTTTCTGATTTGAAAAAAAGTTGTGGGTCTTATACTGCAAAGTCACACCGGTAACAGAGGAATCCTGCTTTGTGAGGCCGGCTGCTCGGTTTCTATAGTGACAACACGCACCATCTCTGAAATGTGAACACAAGAGCTGTGTCTCAATTCAGCAGAGGATCCGCTCTACGCAGCCGATGTTTCCTGCATCCTCCGACGGCAGCATACGCCTCGTCGGCCGAACCGAAATGAGACAGTCTGGTCTTCTAATTGCGTTACTAGCTTGTCCCGCCGGTACAGCTGTCGCCTAGCAACAAACTAAATACGAAATCGTTCTTTGGTTGACGTGTACCGTTAGCTGTTCGGTTGAGTACTTAGATTTTTAAATAAATCCTCCTGACGTTTTCGCCTCACTTTTTGCTGCCATTACCTCTGTGAAAAACAATTTGTCACTGAAGTGCAATGAATCATGGGACGTATTTGGATGAGCCTTTCGAATGGGGACAGTCTAGTCGCGCCGCTGTGACGCAATCGATCTACGAATGCAGCCGACGACACAGTTAAGAAGTTGGTTCATTCATACCTTGTGTAAAGTAAAAAAAGAATATAGGAAACTTATAAATCAACGCTCAATTCACTGAGGGCTACAAAACGACATGTCACATGTGGGAATGTGTTTTCTTTTCACCTTTGCCTTCAGGCTGTTTCTGAGTGTTGCAACACATATAACCCCATGAACAGGGCCCACACAGAGGACAGCAGTCAAAACATATAATAAAAAAAGTGATCGCAGCTTTTTCCTGCACCTCTCTTCGCTTATCTTAGAGCGTTTCCCCGTCCCGCTCTCTGGAGGAGAGAGAGTTTCTGAGAGGAAACCACAGACTTGCCTAAGGCCTATGTGTCGTCTTCTGTCTCCAACTGCTCTGTGCATCACTTCTTCTGCAGAAATGCAACCAACAAAGAGATGCAGAGTTTATACCAGGATTTTTGCATTTGAAAAATAAAATGGACCGTTCATCCAGACATCAGGATACAACAGAATAGAACAATTCTCCAACAAACTTGTATTGCCTTTTGTATGTTTTCCACTAGTTACTGTCTTGTGACTTAACAAATCTTTTTAGCCTTTAGATGTTTTCAGATCTGTAAAGAACATATAAATAGGATATTTCTGGCAGGTTGGGTGCAACCAAGTCATGTCTGCAGAACATGAAAAAGGGGAATACTTTATTTTGAGGGGCAATGGGTCAAATCCCTGAAGTATCTGATATTATCTTCACTAATCTGTTCTCAGACTAGTGAATAAATATTGATCCTTGCGAAGTGGTTTGTAGTTTTCAGGCTTAATTTCAGTTTTTTTTTTCCAGGATGCTGGAAGACGGGGATGATTAAGGGACTACAGTACCCCCTATTGACAAGGGATGTAACTGCAAGGCAAAAAAAACGAATCTGAAAGTTTTATTACCTCCGCTCCTTCATGCAAGGGGGTCATGCAATGTTTTCATTATGGTTGTTATTACAGGATTACACAAAAACTTCTTGACTGCTCACCATGAAACTTGGTGGAAGATGCAGTATGACACAGGGAACCACATTTTGGTGCGGATTTGGATCAGAAATCAGATTCATTTTACTTTCTTTAAAATTGTGAGAATAAGTCATGGATCTTATTGAAAAAATCAGGCATGTTTGTGGACTGTTTATGAGTGTGACTTTATGTCTGAGTCTTCAAACTCTTGCTGCTGTAATATTGCAAATTTGCCCATTGTGGGACTAATTAAGGATTATCTTATCTTATCTTATTTTATCAACTTTACAAGCATATCCAGTTTCAGCCAATTTAAATGTGATTTCATAAGGGGACTGCTGGATCTCATTAGAGTGCCATTGCAGTTCCATGTAATTTTCTAGAGTAACATTTTGAGAGCAGTTTAGCAGCATTTTCTACAATATTTGATTTCTTTTCATTCAGTGCATTTCCTGTTGTTCAAGTTTGTTGTGTGTTGTAAAATGGTTTCAAACTGGGGTAAAATGTAGGTTTCGGCCACAGTATCCTCCTCCATACTGATCAAATCTGACCGATGTAGGAAAGTACTTCTCAGCATTGATCTTTTGTTGTTTTAAGAGGTGGTGAGAGTTAAAAAGTCAGATTATGGTCTGTGTGTGAGGGTTTCCTGCTGTACACTGCTGTCCAAACACTTCCATGTCGGCTCATGTTATAGCTGTGCTGGGTGAAGCATGCCAGAAAATGTCGGGTGGCAGCTCTCGTTGCGTCACTCTGCTAAAAACATGTCACATAGAGGCCAGCTACAATGGGAAAACTGTGGTGAAATCTTTATCTTTTCTAGTTTCTTAATTTTTGATATTAATTTTCTTTGATTGAGCTGCTTGCTGGTTTATGAGATGTCACGTGCTGGTCAAGACAGCAACGTGCATTATATTCAACCTCGGGGTAAAGAACTTGAGGTCATAAAATGCTTCTTTTTAGCCGTGGTTCGCCTGTCACACTGACAGATGCTTGTTTTTGTCATCATTCGGGAACATCTCTTCTCCACTTTCCTTTTTCTCCCCATCTTCGCTTTAAATGTGGTGGCCATTGTCAAGCCCCCTCGTGTCTCCTTCCTCACTCTAATCTCAGGCCTCTATATTTTTTTTCATCCTGTCGCCTGAAGCTACAAAATATCTTTCACATTTCTCCCTTTCATTCCATCTCACGACTTCCTCTACCCACCCCCCCCCTCTCTTTTTTTCTCCTCTTAGCTCAACATCTCATCTCAGTTTTTCGTCCCACCCCTGCCACTCCGTGCCACCATCTCATCATCTTTGGCCTGTACATTAGATTTCCTACCTATTGGGATGCCACAGATGCCAGAGGGGAGCATTTAGTGGAATCTCACATTGCTATAGCACACACATAGATATTGGACGCCTATAAATTGCACACACACACACACACACTCACACACAATACCACAGACGTGCCTTGCCAGGGATAAATATGTCATTCATGTATCACTACACTGCCTGGAGCCAAACTGTTAAGGTGCCTTGACACTGTTCATCATTTGGGAACCTAGAAAGGCTCTCTCTCTTTCTGTCTCACACACACACACACACACCCTCACACACACCTATGCTCTATTTCCTCCTCCTCCATTCCGTTTTCAAATTGCCACCCAGAACATGAGAGCATCTCAGACAGATTAGAATCAGTCATCATGATGAAATCTGGGTGTAACACCTCCATCTGTGTGGCCGTCGTTATTCTACAAAGCAGACATGAATGAGGTTTTTGTACATCCTTTTATCTGTCTCGCACACTAACAACCTTACTTTTATCTGGAGTCGAGGCAAGATGGACAAAAGCCCACACTGACGAAATTCTGTCTCCTGCAGGTTCTGTAAGGGCCGCGTGCAGCAGCAGGAAACAAATTCCCTCAAAAAATAAATAAATGTGAAATTGAAAGCAGTCAGTTGGCCACAAGTTTGGCCCGCAGTCCAGAATGGCATTCTGAAGGTGTAGCTCGATGTCAGGTTGGTTTAGGATGAAGTGGCCTGACACCATGTGAACCAAATGTTTCATTTCACAGCAGAGATTCATTTGGCTTGTGTGGAGCGGCTGTGCATGAGTCCATCCCAGCTGCTCTGCAGAGCATCAGAGGGAAGGAGCCACATCAGTCTCTCAGGTGATAGATTGGAAATCAAAGTTTTAATCATACACTCTGGGCTGTTGCCTGGCAACAGGCCTCCCCTTGAGGAGAAGCATGGAGGAACGTGCAGCTGAACTGCATGACATGTCTGACTGAATGTGTTGCAATCAAATATTAAAGGATAGAAACACTGATAATGTATCACATTCAGTTAACAAAAGCTGTAGATTTTGGTACAACTTTAAAGAAATGTTTTTCATATAAACTTTTTTTTGCAGTTTGAGAACCTTTCACATGTTTGACTGTCTACATAGGAATTTCATTTCTTCTCTTCATCACAATACAAGTCATCATTTATCTTGTTACAGCAGAGCAGCTTGTCTATTAAACTCATAATGTAAGCAGCTCTGTGCACAGCCTGCACAAAGTCCACCTTTGCAGTATAAGCGACCTCTCAAGCCAACGATAGTTTCCTGAAAACTTAAATGTGTTCAAATCTGTTGCTCAGGATTTAATTGTGGCTATTTGTGTTAATAATTAGATGCATTAATTATTGTTATTTCATATGTCCTACCCTTTGCCAATGTGGCCTGGCTGTCTTGTGATGATTAATCATTATCGCTATAGCAACGACTAGATGAGCGGGTTAGAGACAGGGCAAAGACGTCTCGGAGATTTTGGAGTAATAACTTTATTTCGTGCTTGGTCAGTGAATGAAGATACAGTCTCTTTTTCTGCTGCAGGATTTTCTTCTGCAAAAGGGAAGAGACAGCTTCTGAATCTGTTATTGTGGTGGAATCTCAGACTGTGTCTAATGTGGCTGTCCTCCTGTGTATTGTGGAGGATTTTTGCTAAGGGTTCTATAGATGATTTTCACTCCCAGTAGCATCGGCATCTCAGACAGAATCGAGCTTCATCAGCCACACTTGCAGCCTCCTTTCGTGCTCTAAGTGGGTGTTGCCTGTATAGTCTATGGGTGTTTTGTACAGCCCAGGGAATGTGGCCCTAAATCATGCAACTAGAACAAAAACTCAATCCAGCCAGCTCCTACGCAGATGGGTAGAATGTACCCGTCAAGTCTCATCTCCGGGTTGCGGTAGCGGCTGGCTGCAGTATAGCTCACAAATCCTGCCTCCTCCATGTTAATGGATGGAATATGTACAAAACTAAGATGTAAAAAAATGTAACAGGTCCGTTTTTTATTGGCCCTACATTAAAGGTTCAGTGTGTAGAATTTAGTGACACCTAGTGGTGATGTGCATGTTGCAGCTGAATACCCCTCACCTCAACCTCCCCTTCCAAACATGAAAATGAACCTGTGTTAGCCTTCAGTTGTGGTTTGGGTTGTCCAGTTTGGACTATGGAAAAAAATATGCCAAACTTCGTAGAGAGGGCCTGCTCCCGATGTAAATATGAAGTATTTAACTAAACATAAAGGGCCCATTCTAGGGTAAAGAAACACACTAATGAAAACATTACCAGGATTATTTTGTATTCAATTTCTGCCAATAGATCCCTTTCACCTAAATCTTACACTGAACCTCTAAAGGACGAACATTGGAGTGACTGGCAGTTATTAGTTTTCAAGTAACTTGTCATTGTTTGTGTGCCTGTTTCTGAATAAACTGTTTTGCCTTAGTCTTTTAAGAGACTAATTGCATTTTCTTCATTCTGAGCCTCAAAATTAAAACAACGATGTACTTCATTTGAACATCTTACACCTCCCAGTAGTTTTAGACTTAAACAAACACGCATTGTTTTCTGTCGGATAAATGCTTTAATCATGATAGATGATGCAAATATCCATTTACTAGTCTTCATATAGGGGACTATAGATTTCATATGTAAATGTTGGTCATGTGCAGCCAAGAAGATGAACACTGACTTGTCTCCTGATAGATTTAAAAATAGTTTCATCTGGATGCTCCTGTGCCAACTGCTTTATTTAGTATTCCTGCAGATAATTTCACTAAATATCCTCTCTGTGATATTTTACTCGTTTACTCTCCGAGCAGCTCATTGTTTAAGCCAGTGATGTGTCCTGTAAATGGGTTTCTGTGGGCATAGATAGATTTTGGAATGGCCCGAGTGGACAGTCGACCCTTTGCTGTGACGACTTGAGCATTTTTGACTGAAAGTGAATCGCTGTTGCTTTCAAAATGAACATTACAGTCAAGTCACCTGGTCTGTTTGCTATAAGTAATCATAGGAAATACCATGCCTGCCACAAAAATCTTGAAGATGAAAACCCTCAAATTTTCTCAAACTCTTTCCCCCCCTCATATTTGATCAAAAAATATGGCCAAGAAGCCAAATTGGACCCTATCCCCCCCAGCCACCAATTTTTTTTTACCCTCTAACTTCAGCTTGTTACCGCTTACTGGTTGGTCGTGGATTTCCATTTATTTATGTCTTGAGTTAGGCGCATCGAAAGATTTTCCTGCAGATAAGGCATCCAGCAGTGAAATCTCCTCTCCATATGTAAACCAACAAGTTGCGTGAGCTGAGATGGATCACCATTTTTCTGAGTTCTTTTTTACAGTGACACATTTTATATATCGCTTACACTGCCATGTTTCAACGAGCTGCCATAACCCGTCTCCAGAATAACTGCATATTTAATACCTTCTCAATAATAACAATAGCTCGTAGCTATAATTAATTAATATAATGTCATATAATAGATTCATATTAATATAATTAAAGTTTGAATAGCTTGCACAAAATTTTAAAGAAAGAAAACAATCTGAAAACCTCTGGCTGTTCTTCGAGGCAAACTCCACACTTGCCTCACATTACATATAGAGCTTCGAAGCCAGCAAATCATTTGGAATATTTGATTTACAACCCTTTGTGTTTTAGTGGTATTGCACAGAGAAGATGCAAGAAGACTCTGGCCCGAAAAGTTCGACCTGTCATCCAACCCACTTGGTTCACACATCCATCGCATCAACAGAAAAGGATGGGAAAAGGGCAATAGATGAAAGTGCAGATGCAGCAGCCAGAGTTGACGTCCTCATTCCTTCTCCCAGGTCTGTTTTATTACAGTAGTGTCAGGGCTGAGCCTTCCTAATTGTATTCAAGATCACCACGTCTCCCTTTGATGATGCGTACAATGGGAAACAGAGGGAGAATCAATCACGGGGCAGCCCTGCTCTCTCGCTCTGCTGCACAAAAAACGCAAGCACGCACACAGTTATTCGTTTGCTTATCTTCAGTATTCTCTATATTCTCTCTTTCCTCATTCTGCCTATAGTGACACACAGCACACACACACACACACAGGAAATGAAGCTGTGCAAGTGTGTTCCATCTTCTGTGTGCAAGTCAGTGTGTGTTTAAGTGAGTCATGTTTCATGAGGTGGGACAAGACAAATGTCGTGAGGGTGGTCCTGCCAGCTGTAAAGAGGGTTCGGTGCAGGGTGGAGGTGCAGATTCAATTAGCGCCGTGGGCTCCATGAAGTGGTGATCGTACATACTCTAATGTCAACAAGCATCGAATCTTTTTTTCAGAGAAAGAGCTTCTCTCTCCCTCCTCTCCCTCTTTTTCTCTGCATCCTGCGTGCTTTGTCCTTCATGTATGGCGGTAGTTAGGGTCACAGAGGCCGTAAATTGCTGGTACCGGGACGCGCAGCCAACGCCATTCATCAATGTAATTAGCGTTCGGCGTACGACCCTGCTGCTACAGACGTAGCTGCCCGCTTTCTGACAGGCTATCTAACAGGCTCCCGTCCTCGCTCTCTGCTTTTCATGCCATCTCTTAGTTTGTCTCCACAGAGGGGGTGTGTACACCTGTCACAGCCTTCACCTGCTCTGTTTGATTGTCCTCCCGCAGTAAAACTTTCATTATTTGAGTGTGTGGATGAGAGAGGGAGAGACGGTTTCTGGATTCCAGTGTGTGTGTGTGTGTGTGTGCGTGCGTGCGTGTGTGTGTGTGTGTGTGAGGGAGCGAGCAGGCCGTGGTATTGTGACATTTGTTCATTTGTCATTTCGGTTGAGTGGTGCAGTAATTACTGCCACTGGGGGCTCGCTCTTGTGTTTGGGGCTCGGCCAGAGAGCAAAGTGTGCTGTCAATGGGAAAATGCAAGGTCCCTGGAGGAGCCGCTTTGCTCTCTCCCCTCATTGATAACGCTCCCATTGTGCAAACAGCTTGAGTCGTAGCCAAAATTTACAGTAGCCTAATTTTGTTTTCAAATATTTCTAGGTGAGGGTGGGATCTGCGGTTCGGCAGTGTGAAAAGCATTAGACATGCTTACCCCCAGATGCCCACACAACAGTACTCAGAGTAAGAATCGCACAACAATGGAAATCAAGACAAGGAGTCACAAAGAAACAGTATAGGATCTTCCCATGCTCTACTTCCACAAAATGTCTTTTAGAAGGTTGCATAACATCACAACGCTCGCTCTCCCATTCATCCATTTCCACCCACGTCCTCCTCCGACACATATCCCGTCTTCGGAGCAGGTGTTTGTTAACTCCATCCGGTTCTTTGGCCGAAGAGGTCAGCAGTGATCCGGCACGCTGCAGTGACTGAATGTGGCTTGGTTGATTCCCGGGTGCGTTCGGAGTACCAGAATGCCAAGTCCATTAAAGTGAGAAAGGTTCATTTGTCACAGCCTCCACTGGTGCTGCCGTAATGACCAGGTATGCTGGTGACAAATGGCCTGACCTTTTCCACTCCCTTATAATCAAGAGTATTTGCCCAGTACATGGCCATTCCCAGAAGTGTTCAGTAACTAATATACATATTGTGTGTGAGTGTATGTTTACATAGATAGAAGGATAGATCATAAAGCATATATCTAACTTTATCTTTGTTTGCTCTCACATACATTACATTAGCTTGCGCAACTGATTAGCTTTCTGTGTATTTTTATATCAAGCATCACACTGCAATATAATTTTATAATTTTATTTATTTTTATGTACATGTCTTCTGCATAACAATGTTATGAATACTTTCTCTACCACTGACTATAAGTGCTTTTGTACTATTACCTTTATAGGCAGTCTTTTGTGGTTTGGATTATTACACTGTATTTATTTTCACTTTTTTAAAACTGTATGTAAGTAATAAGTACATTTGCAAAATACCATTATGTTGTGTGCGTGTGTTTAAGCTGCAGGACAACTGTGTTTAAGCAAGTGTTTTTTTGGTCTAGCTTAAATGCAAATGTATTCAAGATCCCATTTTCACATCAGGAGTTCCAACAGCAAGGAGAGGGAAATGTTGAAATTAAGCTGTTTGTCATATCTGCCGTGCACGCTGTGACCTCCACACAAATCAAGCTTCACCTCCCCATCGCTCCATCACCCGCTGGATTCGCGATGAGCAGCCACTCTGGATGACTTATGGATGATGTTGAGGCAATCAATGCACATTATGGAGTAAGCTATGCTTGCTGTTACACAAAAGAAGGTAAAAATGTATTTAAACTCTTGGTAGATGAAAAAAGTAAGATGCAACAGTCACGTTACATGACTGTAACTGTTCTTCCCTGCAGGCACTTTGCTATGCCTCCTCTCTAATTCTGTCATTCCAGATGATTGAGCCGAGAGCAAAACACGCTGAGGATTACGCCCCGTGCTCAATCGAGAACGGGCAAAAAACCAAGGAATCAGCGTGCGCGCAGGCTGACTGGCAAATGCGCCACAGTCCCGTGAATAAAGGTACCTGGCAACGGCACAAAACTGAACGGTATCAAAGAAGAGCACAAGTGCAACAAGTGTCTGTCCATGTGATAAGGCTCCATTTGAGACAGTGGGAATCAAGAGGACACAATCGCTGCTTCTCTTTGCATTTCAATATATGTAATCTCTCTTCCGCTGACACTGTGCTGAGGTTCACGTCTGTCCAAGCTGCTCTGTTTATTGAATTTGTCCCGTGTTGCTTTAATCTCGAATGCGTAGACATAGCATGTACAGACAGACATAAGCTGCAGGGGTAAGTTGAAGTGGCAGGGAAATGTGCTGACAGGCTTTCGGTTTGATGGGGAGGAGAACTCAAAATTGAAAAGGCAAAAATAGGACAATGGAGGATGTACACAAAGCTAAGATTCTCTTCCCATCTTAGAGGGGTGGAAAAAAAACAGCTGACTGAAAACCTATTTTCCAGGCCTAACATGCACGGAGAGGAAAAAAACCATTTGCACTTCATTTCAATAATATCTTGAAAGCTTTCCCCATCCTAAGTTATGCCTAGGCACTCATAAATAATTAAATCATTACACTAATGACTTAAAATACTTCAAATAGCATTCTTTCTTCTTTTTTTTTTACTCGCTTTACGAATAATTGGAATGGAGCATAAATGTTTTTTATATGATTTTTCTTTTTTCTTTTTTGCAGTTAAGTCAGTCTTCAGGGCAGCTGGAGAAAGCTTCAAAAACATTGTTGCTAAATCTCCACCGGCAACAAAACAGATCTGGTAAAGCTGCAAACAGCATAATGGTCAGAAGGAGCCAAGGAACGATTTGTGTGTTTGTCAAATGTCATTTATTGCAGCGCTGCATAGTGTTGTGAAGTGAATAGCTAACTAGCATAGATCCAATTTCAGACATGGTGCTGCCTCTTGACATATCAACCTTCTCCCCACCTCCTTTTGTCAAACACACACACACACACACACACACACACACACACACACACTGTCTTGCAGATATTATACAGCAGACCAGGAAACCTGGAGATTTTTTCTTCCCCAAGCGGTGGATATAGTGGAGGAGGGGGATTTCAGAATCATGCATACTAATAATCAGGTAGATGTGCCTATAAAGCGATGACCAGCACTTTAGCCTCAAGTGGCGTTCACATTATGTCTCCAACCGTAATTGCTCACTGAAGACCTGCAAGTGATCATGAGAAAAAGAGAGGAGACGGAGAGAAAGATCGGAGATGGTTTCCTCCGATGAATTTATCAATACATTCATGAAACATATCGATCAGTTGCATGATCACAGAAATGTCACCACCGCCACCATCGTCATTTTATTTATTTTTGTCTTCCAGAAACACAGGCTGACCTGGAAGCGTTGGTGTCCATGTATTCTCGTTTTGTTAACGGAATATTTGACCAAAAATCCCTTGTTATCCACTCACCACTTTGCCGATGGAGGTGTGGGTGAAGTGTTTGAGTCCACAAATCACTTACAGACACTTGGATGAGACCACAGGAGCAGTATGGAGGCACTTTCTGGTTTTTTTTCTGTTGTTTTTTTTACGTTTGAAGAATTGGTCACCATTTACTTCAATTGTCTTGGATTTGGCTGCAACGCTGCTCACCCCTGAGACTCCAAAGGTGTTTTGTGGACTCAACCACTTCACCCACCCCTCCATGGGCATAGGGGTGAGTAGATAATGAGTGAATTTATATTTTTCGGTGAACTATCCCTTTATACACCTCAACAGGTTTCCTGAGTTGCTTTTTTTAATTTACTGGTAAACGAAATTGTATCTTTCTCTCTTGCAGTCTCTAGCCAGTCCCGTTTCCTCCACCCTCCCACCTTCACATTTCTATTTCTTCTGCCAAAACAGGCAGAGGTTTGGATACAGCGCTGACTTGCCGCTGGGCGCTAACCGCACACGCTGACCTCTGCTACCAATGCTTCACAGATTGCTTCGCCAAGTCCTCGAGGGGCTAGCACTCTGGCACTCTTAACCTGGCAACGCAACACTGGCACAGAAGGAAAGGGGAGGGTTGGGGGCCTGGACCGACCTGGGTCCACCATTTTGCCCATCTGCTGTTTCAAAGCCTGTAACAGCAGACTAGCATATAAATGCAAGCTCTCCGTCATTTGCATTCACCTGCTCGCCCTCTGCAAATTCCCAGTTAGGGAAAATTAAATTATGGATGTGGAAGATGGAAGGTTAGAAAAAACACACACCCTTTATTAAATAGCACATATTGATTGGTCAGTGTCATTGATTTTTTTCAGTGACAGTATGAAAAATTTACTCAAATACTAGATAATTGATTTTTGTAATCTTATTTGCATCTTTTCTTGCCAAGTCTTTTTGGCACATGTGCTCTTCATGTGAAACCTCAGGGTCTGATATAATACAAAGCTACGTATTAAATAAACAAATAATAATAACACATCTGATTTGGTAGTGTTGTATAGCACAAAGGGAGAGCAGGGATTAAGCAGAGAGTCTTTCAGAGATGGGGCTCTGAAAGCAGGAAGGAGACGTTGAGTGAATTTGTCTTTAATTTACTTGAACAAATCAGCTACTGAAAATGTAAATGATTTTATTATAATTCACCATTAGTAGAACAAATCCTCACTTTCAGTCGGCTGCACAGTAGATTGTATATAACGACAGGAGATATGAAAGCTCCCAAAAAGTGAAGCCAGAGCGTCTCAATCGCCTCCTGGTCGGATACTGACCAGACTAAAAACCTTGTCAATTTTACGGTTGATCCCATCACACTGATGTTTGTTCAAGAGTTAATTCTTCTGGTAAGTTTAGTTTCAATTAGCATATTAGAGAAATGTCATAATTGACAGCTGAGAATGTGTATGGAGAGAAACTCGCACCTTCCTACGATTGCTACTGCACAGACTCCAGCTCCAAAGATGGCCGTGCTCACACAGGATATTTTGGCTTAATTTCTGGACAGTGGGAGGGAGTGGGAGCCATTTCTTGGCCAAGCAGCATTTACTCACCCAGTTTAGATTAAACAATGACCACCTCTATATAACGAAAGCAATGACAGACTGACAGTAGCCCTGAACCTAACCAGTGGGTGGAAGTTGGCATTGTTTCATTAAAACTGAGACAGTAAAAACAGCCGAGCTCATTGACTTCCTAAAGACTGTTTTGTCACCCTGATGTGGCTAGATGAAGAAATAGTTCCGGCACAGAACACAGAACAGAGGAAATTGTCAGTTTGAACCTGTTTTCTTCATTTGCTTGTGTTTAAGTTGCAGTGCTTCAAGTTTTCTTGGCCGCTTCAGGAAAAATGCTTATGATGTTAAAATACTGATTCTTCTGTATTGGCCATCAGACTCGAACGATCAAAAGTTGACCTTTACCATTTTCCTTTATAAAGGCCCACATACCACTTGTATTTATTATGCGTTTCCGTATTTGAGCAGCTGTTGCTCCTGAAAACTCTACAACTGTCTTTGTCCCTTTTCCCACGTCCCCCAAAAAAGCATTTAGATGATAATTAATACATGTGGTCTCCATTAGCACCAGACCCATTCAGAGAACGCTAAACCATGCATGAAATCAGCCTCCTTGTCTGGTCTGCATTGGGACACCGAAGTCTGGTCTTTGAGGTAATGGCGGCACGTGAGTGAAGCCTTTGCTTTCTCACCAGTGAGTCTCTGGGCTTTGCACAATAATGGACTGGACAGGGAGAAAAATAAAACAAAGTCGAATTTGCATTACATGAGTTGTACATTAAATATTCATATGAATGAGTTTTATGGACCCGGCGCACGGCTGCTGGAGAGGGGGATTTGTTGGAGGGTGAGATGAGGGGAAGGGAAGAGGGTGCACATGCACTAGCTTCACCCCCAACGTAATGCATTTTCATAAAAAAATCTATTATGGTGTCTTATTATCTACCAGAGGTACGTTTGATGCATAAATGAGCTTTTAAAACATGAAGTGCCAGAGTTCGATTGCCCTTGTCCTCATTGGTGATGGTGGAGAATCATTCCGTAATGCCGTGTAAACTCAGCTGCCCCTGCACACACACACACACACACGCAGGCACACACACACACACACACAGAGAGACATTTACATGCCGGTCACTTTGGTAAAGGCTGACACAGGGATATAACGCTTCATGTGTGGGAACGTTTAAATGTAACAACGACTCAATGGGCTTTCAAAAAGCTGTTAACCTGCTGGCACACCATAAAGTGCTTTTGCAGAGAATGTCTCCGGTGCCTTTTTAAAAGCAGCCAGTGGGAACATCACAGCACAACCATAAAACGGTGAGATACTTGCTCGATAATTAGGCTGTCTATAAGCTTAATTAATGCATTGTAATGCCACCAATTCTGAGGAATCCGCGTCTGCAGTTCAGATTACGACGCATTAGACGGCAACAGTGTGCAGTTTCTAAATGCACATTTTTACTAAGTCACAGTTTAGGACAGCATTAAAAGCAGGGGCTATATGAGGAGGCCATGAAATAAAGTTAAATGGGAGCGAATGAGTAAGTTAAATTTCACAGTCCAATAAATACACAAAAACGGCCTCAATTCATAAAAGGATATTGAGCGTAACAAAAATAAAAGTCTAACGGCTTATTCAACGACAAATAAGCCGTGCGCAGTGCTTATCATAGAGAGGGGTTCTTCCCTCGACAACAACAGCATTAAAACGTGTCCAGGAAAAAAAAATGTCTGAGCTTCTGAGTCCAATTTGTGATATTGCATTGATGCATGTTGCTTTGCTGAGAACAGCAATACAGTTTTCACAGTAACTTTTAAATCGGTTGTATTGCTTATAAAACAAAATGTGTCAGGAGTTTGTTTGTTTTTTTAAAGCTTTGTTACTGTCCGTGTAATTTGTTTTATCTGGTCCCCCTTTAATTCTCCGTGGAACCCCACTAACGCAACGACGGCTTTTATTCTGGAAGCAAATTCCTCTTGTAACAGGAAATAGGAGCGATAAAACCGAACTGCGGTGGGGTTATATGGCCGTCATATTTCAAAAGAAAATCTATTTTGGATAAGATGAGCACCAGTAATTTCAGTGTCTAACAAAGAGGCAATGACTGTGAGCTGGAATAGTCGACTGTATATTGTCTATTTTTAGTATCTTCCTCACAGAGGAGCATTAGGGTGCTGATCACTGCAGGTTTTTTTTACCTGTGAAAAGCTTTAATGCAACTAATATTTCCTTCTACAATAATTAGCTCAGCTCTAGAGGCTCCAATAACTTTGTGTGTGTGTGTGTGTGTGTGTGTAGCAGGTGTGTTTTAACAAGCTAATCAAACTGTGTCCACCTGTTTTTAATTTGAGGAAGACATTTTTGAAGGACCTGTGGGCAGCTGGTAAAGGCCGAGGATTACACTCAGCGACTGTAGAACACATGGCCACGCCGCAGAGGACGCACACAACCTCGCACACAACACACACACACACACACACACCTCATATTCATACTGCGTAACGCTGCAGTCCAGCAGGTTTGGGGGAGTATGATGAGCCGAGCTGCTGCTTTGGTGGAGCTTATTACGTTTCTGTCAATAACTGGATTTCCATCCAAGTATTTTTTGATCCAAAAATATGAATTCAATTAGGACGGCTGAATGGAAAAGGCCAATCTGATCAAATTTCCGCAATTGCACAAAAGAAAAAAAAGTTTGCTTTGCTCAAGGCACAGATGCTTTTGGCAGTTGTGTCGAAAATACATGCGGGGAATTGTCGTTCACGCGGAAGTCGTAACCTCGTCGTTCAGTATGTGCCGTCAGATGTTCAGTTACAGATGATTATTGCCTTGGATGTTAGTTGATGCATTTCAATTTTAATGCATGCATTTTCTTTTACTTAATATGCAGCCACTAACAGCTTAGATTGAAGGACTATGGAATTAACCGGCAGTCGTTGTAAAAACCTCCCTTCTATTCAAGCCATTTTCTTAGTGATGTATTTCAAAAGCTCACTTAAAAAGTGTGCTTATACATTGCACTGGCCACGTTTCGTCATGCATGTCCTGTATAAACATGTGTGAGCGTGTTGTGATTATGTGTGTGTGGGAGAGACCAACGATCTGCCCACCACTTAATTCTGTGCCTCGGCCGTGCCAGGACATCTCCTCCCCTCGTACTGACTCATTGTAGTATTGATGCATTCATTTCTTTTGCATTTGCTCCTCCATTCCTCCTGCAGTCCTCGGTGCCCAACCCATTCTTATTATTTTAATGATGACAGACTTATGCATTGGCCGGGCGCTTGTAGAGTAATTATGGGGAAATGAACCTGCGGAATGCATGGGCCATTGACCAGCATATTGACTTTGACTGCCACCACAAGCAATTAAACTTAAGCTGCGCGTCGTCTATAGTCGCCCCCACCTTTCTTTATTACCACCCCCACACACACATGCAAACACACTCAAACTGGATGCAAGGTCGCCAAAGAACAGTTAGTCAGCATGTTTTTCTGAGGCACCGCACAAAGTGCCATCGTTATGCTTTCTTAGAATCACAAACAAAAAAACATTCCTTCCAGAAAATACGTGTGATTTTTCTCCCCTCTTTCCTCTCAATACTCCAAGTCATGCTCGAAACAGCGGAGCGGACGACATAATCTTGGCCCCCTAGTGTGGACTTCATAGTCCGAGCACTCTACAACTGTTTTGACATGCCTTTATCAACACTTCTGCCTCATGGCCGGCAGCAAGGCACTGACAACAGGGATATAATCCATCTGTCGAGCCATCTCTGAGTCACAGAGTGCTCATCCACTGGGATGCGTACGGAGAGCTGTGAGTCCGCAGCTATGGTTGTTCACTCGATTCAGATTTAGGAGGAGTGTTAGTGAGCCAACCCAAAGCTGGAGGGATGGCAGACAAAAAAAAAGAGGGTAAAGAAAAGGTCATGCTACACTCGTTAAAAAATGGAATGGCTCAAGAGAAGCGTGCAGGGTTTCTACGACTTGTGCTCCTAGATGGAACCATTTGTAAACACAATTTTCCCAAGAAATGTGTGTAGAACCAGCTCTCGATGGTTTATCTCGACTTGCTGAAAGTAGCTGTTACTCCTCCACCTATCCTTTAAGGGGGACCGGAGCCAGCAGCCGACACTGGGTGAGAGGTGAGGTACATCCTGCACAGGTCGCCAGTCTATCACAGGGCCAACATATAGAGACAAACAACCAGTCACTCTCACGGTCGATTGAGTGTCTTCAATTGACTTGACCCCAATTTGCATAACACGCATGAACAGCTAGAACACACAAACTCGACACAGAAAGGCTCTGGCCAATACCAGGATTCAAACCAAGAACCAATGCTCCAGCCTGCCCCCCCCGTAGCTATAACTCAATCACCCTGATGTGACTATGTTTCATCGAGAAAACTTCCATCAGTTCTGCCTTAACCCGTATATTGACAATTTTGACCGCTTTTCTAGAAGTAGAAATTGTGCGCACAACACTATCATATCAAGCTGAATTTTCAAAGTCGCGTACCCATCCAGCAGATACAGAGATGTAATTGAGTTTGTCCAGTCATGTTCGTGTCATGCTGAGTACAGCTCCAGTCTGTTTTTCTGTCCAACAATTCCTGAGGAAACCATCTGTCTCTTTAGCTGTGAAATGTCCTAATGTGTTCAACAGCCAGCCGCTAACTTCCACTGTTGTTGATTGATGAAGCGATTTTTAATGGGTTTTCGAGTTTTTTCCTGTGAAAACTTTCTTTTGTTGATCTCAGTATTAAACCACCAATGAGGAGCTGCCCTGGTCAGTCTGCCACTGCCATGCTGCAAACAGTCATCACCCTGCTGCTGGTAAAATGTTCGAGCAGCTCAATGTGCAAAGTGGCGTTAAAACATATCAAATTAAAGTATAGTGTATTATTATTAATTATAAAAGCCTATAACTTGTTGTTAGTTTGTTAAAATGGAAGGACTGTTTTGGACTCTTGCTTTTCTTTGTTTTCTTTTTTTATAGGGAAAATAGTGACAAGAAGAGTGAAGTACAAGATAGATAAGGCATACAGAAATACGTATAGAATGAGATTATATATACAGAAAACAAAGCAGTTAGGGTTGGAGATTAAGAAGGTGTGTGCATATGTGTGTGTGCATGTGCATAGGGGTGATGTCTGCATGAGTCCATGGTACTTGACAATGGTACATGTCCATATTAAGTGGTCTTGGACAAGTTAATATCTGAGGGTATAGGGAGTGTGTAGCGGAGAGAGAGGAAAAGATGTGGTGTTAATACTTTAGTTTCAATAAATATATGATGTACTATCAACATCATTATACAAGTAATAATAAACCAATATGATATGATATAATACTGTTGCAATCACCTTTAAAAAAGAATAAAATAAAAAAAATATATATTATTATTGTTACCATATAATTTGATAATAACCATTATAATAACTAACATACATCTCTACAGTGGTGAGTCGTGGCACCAGACCGGGCCAGCGGCGAGGCGAGCAAAGGCCCCCCCCCCACAGGTCCCCCAGCTCCGAGCCTGCCTTTACTTATTTGCTTATCTATACACTTTGGTGGGGGATCTTGCTTTGAGCCACGCCCAGGACCAGAGGAGGGTTTTGGCCCATGCAGATCTAGTGCCTCATCCTGCCTTGGACCACTCCTAGACCGTTTTGGAGGAAGCCTGTCCGTTGAGGAGGGACATTCTTGGACATTTTTAGGAGCGGGAGGTAGACCCCACCAACCCCAACCCTCAGCATTCTGCCAACAGAGCCCTGTGCCATGCCACCAGAAGGGAGAGGCGGAGACTCGTGATTTCTAATAGGATCTCTCATAGAAATACAACAAAAGTTAATCACTGTAATATTTACACAGTGATTAATGCCCTCGACTATCTGCAAAGCTGCATTAATTGATAATGTCGTGTCATAAAAGCCTGTTGTCTGAGCTACTCTGTCGTTTTAGCTGCATTGTTACTTGTTACTGCATCTGACGGCGGAATTTAACGGTGTGGTGCATTTGAAGAAGGACTGGAACAAAAACATACCCACAGACTAGAGACGCGTAGATTGACGTAAGCTATTAAAAGGAAAAATGCAAGGTTACCAACCGTGTCTACAAACGTTAGAAATACATGTTTGTGAAACCTTTTGAATTAGCTGGTGAAATAGCTACGTTCCCATCACTCAAATCTTTTTTTTCCCTCCACTCTTCAATTTCCTAATTGGCACTCGAGAAGATTCCTGCGTACCATTCAGCTTTTTTCCCTTCTCACCCAATTACAGTAACATTGCTTGAGTTTTTTGTCGGTATGCAATCGCATTCGCCTTCAATTAATGTCCTCTGTGACAGATACATATCTATATATATTCATCCATTCGACATGTAATGTATCTGACGTCTATCTGTGTGTGTGTGTGTGTGTATGTGTGTGTGTGTGTGTGTGTGTGTGTGTGTGTTGGGTTAACAGCCTCATCACACTAAGTCTCACCGGAACTAAATGGGAGTGCAGAGTTGCATATTTTCTGGATGGCGCCCTCCAGCCATTTCTATCCCTCCTCCACTTGGAGAGTGATTCAGTGGATTAGTGTTGGGTTCACTGTCAAACAAACAGGCCTACTGCTCGACTGGCACTGTGACTCTAACAGACCTCCTCTGTGTCACGGGGACTCTGAGCACATATTGACTGAACACCTGTAGGCCAAGGCTTTAACTGACTGCTGACACTGTGGCTGAGGACAGAGGATTTTAGGCTGTAACAGCTCCCACAGGTTAGTATTGTCGGTTGTTATTCTTGTATTTGGGCTGTTTTTACCGACGTGTCGCTCAGATCAGGGAAATGCTTCGGTAAGCTGCACAGTGTCAATCAGGGCACAGAGCACTGCCCTCTTAAAACAGCTTAAAAAACGTGAGAGTGACATGCTGATGTTGGCATGTACCATTGTCTTTATCATGTTTAGTTTGGACGCATGCTGGCATCTACTAACTTGGAAAAACACAGTTCAGTTGAGGGAATTGAAATTGTTAGCAGTTCTGAGTGTATGCCTATTTGGTGACAAACCTAACATCAGCTCCTATTCACTTGATTTAGATTCTCAGAAGCCTTTTAAAGTTTTACAGAAGTGACAAAAATAACAATGCTTTGAGTAGAAATTTTCTTCATTTGAGTGCAGATAGCTTTTAGCTAAATGCTTATATGGAAATTATTTTTTATCGTGTAGTAGTCGCTGGTTAATTGAATAGTTACAGGACAAAAGTTATTTAAAAATATTATTCAAAATAAATTCATCAAACAAATCCTTTCATGTAGGAAGTCTAATTTAAATGCAGATTAGTTTTTTTTTATTTCTCATTTCTTGGTTGTCAGAATGAGGAGTGTCCTAATTGCATATCACCAAAGTCTGTCCAAACTGTCCATCAGCTAATCAATGAAAAAGCAAAAGAATAATTATTCAAACATGATCTTGTGCTGAAGTGGACAAAGAAATGCAAAAAGTTTCTAATGCGTGGAAGTTTATCCCCCTTATCTAGGATTGCTAATGTCGGGCTCAGTGAAGCCAGGTACAGTTAACCAACGAGAGCCTTGAGGTTGGACTTACTTTGTGAAAGATGCCTCTGGAGATCCCTACAGCTGCTGCCGCTGATGGAACCTATACGTCTTCAAAATTGCTGCTAGTCTTCTGAGTCAGTATTCATGAATAAAAATAACAGATATGACAGCTTAGTCCTACGTAGGTGACATGTGCAAGGAGCCTACACATGGCAGCTGAAATAATAAAGTGCACTCCTGCGTACATGCATTCATATACAAAAGGAATCCAAAGTCGTGCTGGTTGAATTCTTCTGCGTCTGGCTCTCCAGTGAGCTGCCGCAGGGAAGAGCCAACAGTTTAATGTCGCTAATATTATATCTATTTCTAGGACGAAGGTAGCATGTCAGAGAATAATCACATTTGAAGAGTAATTAAAGTTGAGGCCGAGGCTAAAAGCGCTTGTAATTGATTACCCTGGATTCTCTCTGAAATAGGTTAAATACTCTCCAAAAATGAGTTCCATTAGTCTCTCGCTCACTATTTATATTCTCCCGCTCCTCTCTTATTATCCAGCCACGATGGCTGTGATTAAATCGCCCCATGCTGTACCTCTTCCCCGCCTCTGCCTCTCTCCGCTCCCTCTATCTCATCCTCTCCCTCGGCTGCTTGATATACCCCATTGATCAGAATGTATTTTGCAGCATCGCACCTCTCTCTCCTCCTCCTCTCTCTCTAGTGTACCTCTCTAATGACAATACAGTCGCTGTGATGCTGCGGTTGGCCACATCCATGCCTGCAGGACAAGGCCCAGCGACGTGTACTGATGGCGAAACAACTGAGGACCCTCACCGACCCGCGTTCACCATGGTAACGTATGATCTGTTTATTTACTCTTCCTTCCCCCCAACTGACCTTAGAGGTTTTAAACTTCTTTTTCAAACTTTTTTTTTTTTTTTTAGAAATGGATCTTGTTTTTTTTCAAAGTGGCCTTACTTCCAGCAAGTCCAACAATCCAATAAAAGCCAATACTGTGAATGTCAACTGACCCTGTAGGCATCAGTTTCCAATTTGCCATTGGCAGCAGTTTTGAGAGGAATTTTTTTACTCCGGTTCGTTTTTTTCTTCCATACCTGGCACGGTTAGCACTGTGAATTCCCATTCATCATAATAACCAGTGTTGAGTGTCCATTTATCAAGTTCTGAATGCCAGTGCTTTACTGTGGCAGGTTGAGCCAAGGGGATTTACCTTCTAACGACTGTTATAAAACCTTGTGCTTATGAGACAAATTAGATGACAAAGGAGGGGAAAACAAGATGGCCAGCAACCGCCCACCTCCTCTTCCCTTGCAAGCCATAAACACTGTTCCGAACAAACACGCTGCTGCTTTTCTCGAGCTGATTACCATTCACTCTTCGCCAATCTCTTTAAAGTGGACGGGGCTGTGAGGAGACTTCACAAATCAGCAGGTTTCATATCTCTAACTTCATCTATTGTATCTCAAATTTATTTTTTTTTGCGTCTCAAAAACACTTTCATAGATCTTTGGTTGATATTCGAAGTAAAATCATCTGTATTCGCCGTGTAACTTGTCATCTGCAATAGACACATAGAATCTCTCAGTCACTCCCCTCTCATTTTTCCTCACTTCACACTTTTTGACTGGGGCAATAAATTAATGCGACGAGCCTCTGCCGAGGCGCCTGCACCAGAAGACTAATCTGCAATGCGCGCCTGTTTGAGTTTTATGCAAACCAACATGCATTTGCCCAAAATGTGATTAATACAGCCCCTTGTATCCCACAAGGTACCATTTTGATGAATTAACAAATCAGGTGTAAATGTCTCCCATTTAATCACAGTGAGAGATGAAACGCTGGACAGGAGGGGCAGGCCGAGCAGGCGGTAATGCATTTCCATCCATTTCCCAGTTAGCAGTAAGGTGATGGCTCCAAACCTACTTTGGTTTGATAGAAATCCAAACGACGAAGGTCTGGAGAAGATCGGAAGGAACTGGAAACAGTTCAAGAGTCTGCGCCGGCTGTTATAATCGGTTTCCTGTCAAACAGAAGTCTATGCTTTGTTTGTGCCAACCAGAACTTTATAATTTGTTATCAGGCGGCAACCACTAGCAGAGCGTAAGAAGTGTTTCACCCGACCTGATATGTATCTTGTGTGTGTGTGTTTGTGAAGAAGTGGGAAAAAGGAGCTGAATGGAAGTAGTAGTGTAAAAAGAACTGATTTTATAGGAAAGGAAATGGAATTTGAAAGCAAAGAAATGAATGAGGTTAAGAAAGTGGAGGCAGAGGAAAGAGAAAAAGTGGGCGACGTAGATAAAGGGGAAATGAAGATGTGGAAGTGGAAAGGAGAAATACAAGAAGCACATAAAATGCAGGTGAAAGAGAAGGAAGAATAAGATGAAATGTCAAAGTGGACGAAGACAAAACGGGAAGAAAAAGTAGAAAAAGAAGTGATAGAGAAAGTAATTGCAAAAGAGAACAAGGAAACAAGGGAAAGGAAATATGTGAAATTGAAAGAAGAGGAGGAAGTGGAAAGCAAACGTAAAACAGAGTGGTAAGAAGTGAAAGTGTGTCGTAAATGTTATTGTAAAATACTTTCAAAGAGACTGTCGGACCTGGTGAGAGACTTTTGATGTCTCTGCAGACTTTTGATTCATTTTTGTGAAACTTTGTGTTGAACTCAATTTTGAACTGGTGGTATTTAGATTTTGAGTTTGGATTTATAATCTCCTTGTGTTTGGACTTTGGTTGCACTCTGAGTTGATTGTTTCCTGTTTGACTCTGAAGATGTTTGCTTGTGTCTCTCTTGTTTTACTTCCTGTCTTAGTCTCGTTTCCCTCTGTCTCCATTGTCTCACCTGAGTTCGGTTATCCTTGTCTGCTTTTGTGTGTAGTCTCTTTGCCCCTCACTCTTCTCCGTCTGTTTTGTTAACTTCCCTGGATTTCTCCGTGTTTCAGGTTTGCTGGTTTGTTCCATTGTTTGCTGCGGTATTCATCACAGGGGTTTAATATCACTCAGGCCCGCCGCATCTTCAGGGACAGCATGGATCAAGCAAGACTAATTATAGCTGCCTTCATGAACTATGACACAAAGAGAAAAAAATCCACAGGCTACGTGGATATAAGAAAGAGTTACGGTTAACAGGGAGGAGAATACGTTTCCACAATGAGTTTATGACCAAGGTGAAATGTATGAGGCGAGGTCTGTGTAAGCCGATTAGGGACCAACTCAGGAAGGAAAATATCAGCTCCATCGCTCCAGCGATACCGAAAGTGTTCAACTAAGATGGGATGATCTAAAATCTGCAGTGGCCCAGAGGAGGCATCCGGAGGCCTGAAAGGAGGAAGAATGACAAGAACAAGTGGCACTAATAACCCCCCAAGACAGGGAAGGGAGCATTTGTTAATTTTCAGTTGTCATGTTACTCAGGAGAGGCTTCGGTTGAAAAATGAACAACATTTATTGCCATGCACAATAAGAAGAAAGTGATGTGATATAAAATGAGAGTCTATTTGGTGCTCAGGTCCTGGGGATCTCATCAAGGTTGAGAAGGGGTGAGGCCGTGCACAGTTCAGAAAACCCCACTGGTCTAGACACTCGCGGTGGTTGATTGGATCTAGAGAATGTTGAGGAATTGAAAACACACTTACTTGCTTACTTTCACTGCAACTGTTCCTCTCGTCTACACGCAAATGGCATTTTAAGTCACTAAAACTGAAAACATGACAAACGCCTTCCGAATTGCAGATTTGTTTTAAAAACTCTGGCTTCTGTGTATCTGTGTGTACAAACGCACATTGTGCGTCTGGTCACAATCTGCCTCTGCTTTTTTAACTTTGGCAGTTAAGAGATATTCTGCCAATTCACAATCTCTGTTTGGGGACTGATAACGCTCTAATCGACTTTGGCTTCTCTCTCCCTCTTTGTCTCTATCTCAGGGATGGAGAGAGAGGGGGTGAGAAAACCAAATTAAGGGACAATTCTTTTGCCCTTTGCTTTTCCAAAATGCTGGAATTTCTAAAGTCAAAGCAACAAACTTAATTAACTCTAAAGCTAGGTTTTGAAAAAAAAAAGGAAGCTGTGAGTGAACAGGAAGAGGCGAGGCATGTTGCTCAATGCTTTTATTTGTACACTTTTCCGTACGATGAGGAATGGATGGACCAAACTTTAAGGTAGTGTTTGATTGTGTGTGTGCTTGTTTTTGTGACCTCTTTTATGACCGCTTAGCATAGAAACTGACCTTGTTCGGGACGAGTAGACCTCAAACATCATTTTTGCGGTCCTGGTTTTGGCTAAGATCTGAATCTTGGTTAGGTTAAGGTTAGGAAGGTATTGGCCATGGTTAGGGATTTGATTTTTCTATCCACAATGAATGGAAGTACATGCAGTGTCCTGACAAGAATAGCTGTCCCGACCTGTGTGTGTGTGTGTGCTTGGCATGGTTTCAGGTCATGCTCCCACCAGACTCTCCTACGCACTTGTTCCACATCATCTAAACCACCACTCGCCCGTTGGCAGCACTCGGTCTTCGCCAGATCTCTCAGTCACATCAAGTGGTATTGCTGCTGCCAACCTTTGCCTGAAGTAAACCTTGTACTTTGTTAGTTTGCCTTGTAGTAGCTTGTGTCTCCTGTGCACGAGGAAAACGTTCAAACATACTATATTGCTTATTTTCTACGATAAGCCATGTGTAAAAAAGTTGATGAAAGAAAACATAGATATGGTGTTTATCCAAGAAAGCAATTTGATAGAAAAACGACTCAAAAGCCAAAGTTAATGTTCAAGTATTTTCATCTGTATACAGATCAGCAAGAAGGGGGGGGAACCCATATTCCCTTCTGAAAAGAGAAAATCATGTACAGGATGAAAAAGGATGGTTTATGTTAGTTGTGAGGAAAATAGAGACAATTGAATTATCTGTGATGAATGTTTTGTACACCCCAGATGAAGGGGCTGAATTTATGACACAAGGGGAAAGGAATAATTATTTTTGGCAGGGACTTGAACTCGGGTCCAAATGTGGACTCAGCAGCTGGAACTTGTGAGGCTGCAGCAATACTCAGGAGAATATGTCCGGAGACAGCACACTAATAGATGTATGGAGAGCACTGCATCCACAAACCAACGATTATACATATATCTCTAGTAGACATTCCACTTTCAGCAGATCGGATTACTGCTTTGCGTTCATTTATTAGCCCATGTATTATGGGAACGCGGAGAGTGTGTGATCATGCAACTGTTACCCCAAAGGCAAAGCTAAATTCGAAGCAAAAGAAACATGGAGAATGAATAATTCCCCCTTACAGGAATCGAAGTTTAAAGAAAAAAAAAACCACTGCTTTGAACTAAACGATACAGGGGGAAATAAATGAGATCACCTCATGAGGAGAAGAAGCTGTACTGAGAAGTGAAACCATTAGCCTTTGAATCTGCAAAGGAAAGTTATAAAAGGAGCTTGAAGTATGAATTAAACTCCTGCACGGTGAACTGCAAACTTAATATTAATACTGCTTTTATCACACAGCGACAAAAAGGAAAAGCTCAGAACTGTGGAGATAATGGAGATAACGAAAATGGAAACTCTCTAGGAAAACTTAAACTAAAAAGAAAGAAATTTCACATAAGAATATGTCCCTCATAGAAGTGATATCACAAGACAAATTATGGAACTTAAAAAATGAATTTGACTAATATTTAGGGAATTATTAATACCAGTCTTAGATAGAGTCTATAACCATCCCTACAGAACCTAAGGACTGTACTGAGTGATCATTATACATATTTATGATCGTATTACACTGATCAAAACACACTTCAATAAATCAAATACTTGAGTCGAGAGGTTAAAAGAAGTGATGCCACATATACTAAATACAGACCAGTGCAGTTTTGTATACAACAGGTACTTAGCTGATGACACGAGGTGTGCTTTAAATATAATTGACCATTGTTTAAAAAAAGATTGGCTTTTGATAACAACCGATGCAGAAATAATCCTTTGAAAGGCAGCAAATTTGAAAAAAAACGAATATAGTCACAAAACAATGTGCAAAATCCCTGTAGCACAAGTAAAGGTCAAAGGTCAAAGGCTCCTTATCAAGATGTCTGTGAATACAAAAGGGAACCAGACAGGGGGGGGATTCACTGTCTGGCTTTATGTTGTTTATGTTGTTTTTTTTTTATATAATTGAGAATAGGTTTGTGTGTAAGCTCGTATACCTCTACGAATATTATCTACCAGTGTGTGTTTGTATGGACGAATATGTAATTACTTCTTTCACTCTTTTGTTTGTGTCGGTGGGTGTGTAAAAAAAACAAAAAATGGAAAAGATAATTACAAGGATGTGGAAATGTACTGGAGGTTTCTTGGCCGTGTTGATTCATAAATCAATTTCAATAAAAGTATGAAGAAAGAAAGACAACATAGTTGAGGAAGAGGATGAAGAATGGAAAGAGGTTATAAATATTCAAATTCAATATCCACAGTGATGCTTGGAAAAATTGCTTTTGTCCAACTTTGTCATGAAAGTCTTTACCGATGTTTGACATCATGCAACCTAGGAATTAGGCAACACATTTTTTTCTGAGGAAACTGTATCAGCCCTTTGTTATTGACACTGAATAATTAATTGCTGCTGATGGTCAAGTCACTTTTGAGAACTTTAAGAGTTTTAAAGTTAGGTTGGATTTCCCGCCGTGCCCTTGATTCATCTGGTGCAATACGGGTAAAGCCAGGTTGTTGTCTTCCTTAAGTTCTCCTTCCCTTGTCTCGTTCAATCTGTCTGTCTAAACATTTAAAAGATTTTGATCTCTTTGAGAGGAACAGAAGGAGCGCTGGATACTGTGAGGGGAATTAAAGGGGTAGAGAGAGAAGCACTACTCGCTCAAAGCCAAAACATTCCCCAGCCCGCCTCGCTTTCACTCACACATTCTCTCTAACAAGCTATATGGAAGTTAAGGTTATGCGCATACAATAGCTGCTGGCCCAAGAGTCAGTACGACAACAGACACCCCAATTAGTTTGTATGTGTGTGTGTGCGCTCAGCTGTATTCCTGATACTCTACATGCATGGATAAAAACAGAAACGCAAACAAGCTTACCACGCTGTGCCCGCAGCCTTGTGTGTGCAGAGGGGCAGGCAGACCTCCCTGCGAGGATCAACTTCGGTTTAGCAACAGTATCCGAGATGCGTCAAGACAGCAGGAAACTTGTTGACATATTTCTCCTTCTGTAGCTGTCGGACATGATCCCACACAGAACAATGCGAGACGTTAAGTTGTATTCGGCTGTAATGTCCCTCTGCCTGGATAGACTTTCTGGAGAGATGACTTTGCGAGTAATGAGAGGTGATAGAGAGTTTAACAGCTGACGTGTTCAAGGATCAACGGTAAAAACGGGAGCAATCTTCGGGGAAGTTATTGTCGGAAGGTTTGTGGGTAGAAGGAAAGAAAAAAATACACAGGAAACGGTCCTTAGACCTTGTTTGGTCCAGATACGGATTTTTCAGCTTAGTGTTAGAACAGACATGAATGGTCTCTCGGTCTGAAACAACGAACCAAAGTCGAGTCAGATCAAAAGCGGTGGTCTTTGTCCGAATCAAATGAACCATGGTTCTGATCATTAGCATTTTCAGACCTTCGAACAAATTGCAGAATGTTGAGACCGCAATAGAAGAAGAAAAAGTGGAAACAACTCTCAGGATTGTTTGAAATCTTCCCTCCTGACGTTCATTTTCCTGGTATTAATACCATAATGATATTACAGTGGCACCGTGTGAACTGGTTGAGACATTTTATTGAAAAAAGTTAGCAAATACAATCGCTGAATTGACAACATGCCGCCAACAGACGCACGCCCGTCTACAAATCACTCAATGTCAAGTAGGTTGCCGCAGCCCCCGTATGTGATGATGACAGGACATATGGTATGTCATGCAAAAGTCTTTAGGCTGCTCCCTAAATTGCAATGTGAAACTAAAACCAACCAGATCAAATGCAAACAATGTGACGGAGATATGAGTCTTGGCTCCTCAGATTCCACCTGAAACATGTCACCACTTTCCTTTCAGGAGATTAATGTTAATAATGCATCCATATGGAGCTGTTTTAACCACCGTCTGAACCGTCTGTCTGATGCCACTTGGGAACATACAGTATCTATGGTTCCTTCTGCCCGATCCTGCTTCCCTTTACTTAGACGTCTTAGGTCGGAATTAGAAGAGGTTGGGCTTTAGTGGCTGTAGGTACCTCTCTTAATGCTCGACAATATCTTCACACACAATGGGTATTTTTAGTGTCCCTTATCTCTTTATGAAACATGAGGCACGCTGCGGAGGCTTATGTTACACACCTCGGATAATTTGGCTTAGGCTAATGCAGGCATGTGGACAGGAGTCTGGGTATAGGGGGGTGTAGGAGATGTCTGGAAGAGTACAGAATAGAATTGTTGCCCTCAGAGACATTTTGGTTGTGTCTTATTTTATATTTTATAAACTGTCTCACGTTTTTTTTCAGCTTAACGGGAACTGACGCTTCGCAGCACAAACTGCTCTGAATGTGATATACACAGTGCGTGTGCTCCCGTTGTTATTGAATGATAAAAATCAGGCGGCCAAGGTAAAGCATAGAAAATCTCATGCTCTCATAAATGAGATGCTGATAAATGTCCCTCGGCACGATGAAGGATTTGCGGCTGATATATAAGGATGCAACAGCGGTTTTACTCTCCCCTCATCTCCATGAACCAACAATCCTGTGAAGCCTTTCAAGATAACAGATTCACTTGTTAAACCCGTAGCATTAATCAATGCTGCAAGGCCGGGCCTCTTGTCTCTTGTCTATTGTCTCTCGCACGATCTGGGCTGATGTCTAAACTGACTTTTTGGAAGAATTTATTCCAACCTAATTACCATCTGTTATGAGTCAAAGTCAAATCTTTAAGGAATTCGGATCTGTGCAGCGCTGAGTCTGCTCTCCTCACTCTGACCAACATTCTTCTTTTAGAAGCGGAGATGTGTGTGTGTGTGTGTGTGTGTGTGTGGTGTGTGTGTGTGTGTGTGTCTGTGTGTTTTATTATGTTAGATGTCAGTGGAGGCTTTGATGCTTAGGAGGTTAATTCTGTTTTGTTAGATAGATCTCTATTATAAACTGCACACATCTTCTATCGTGACAGGCAAATGGTAAATGGTCTGTATTTATATAGCGCTGTTCTAGTCTTGATGACCACTCAAAGTGCTTTACAGTACAGTTTGTCCATTCACACACACACACGTACAGTGCATCTATTTGCAGCACTTTCTCTATCACACATCATTCATACACTGCCGGCTCAGCCGTCAGGAGCAATTTGGGGTTTAGTATCTTGCCCAAAGACACTTCAGCACGCGTAATGGGGAAGATGGGTATAAGTTATTGTCAATTAATATGGCAGTGATGGAATGATTTCAGTTGTTGAGACAATGTCGTACCGTGATTTCATGGATTAAAGAAAAACTCACGATTGATATTTATGGTCCCCAGAGGATGAATCCAACTGACTTGGTGACAGGCTTTCAGTGGATTTAGTGAAATGTTTCTTATAAACTATTGGATGATTTATCGTTAATTTTTGTACAGACATTCATAATTCATCAAGGTGACTTTGGTGATCTCTTGCTTTTACTCCAGCTGTTGTTGAAATCAGTAAATGTTAGCCCGCTGACATGCTAAAATAAAACGGTAAACGTGGCATAACAGCTAAACATTAGATTGGTAGTATTAGTCAGTGTTAATCATAGACTGTAATTAAAGATGATCAACACATTTGTCACATTTGTGTTTACACAATTCTGCCCACTGTGTAAAAATTAAGCAGAATATCCCAGATACAAGCACTGCTATAAAATGTGGCTTTGAGATTCTAATTTCAAAAATATGTTTTTTCACTTATTCTCATCAAACATTTTGTCTTAATGAATTTACAGTAAATATTAAGTAACATCCTCCATAATGCCGCAGGAACTCTTTCCTACATAAGGCCAATAGGTAATAGCCACCTTTTTTAGCAGCAGTATACCGTTTACACTCCTGGTCAATTTTTCCACTAATACCGTGTCTTATTTTACAGTCTCATCCCAGACTATGATGTGATCGGCCCACCCATAATCACTGCTGAGCACCCCTTAGCACCTCCAGACTGAGAAGCCAGATGAGGTAGTAAGTATGGCTCCCCGCCGTCTCCCTTCCACTTGCGCTGTGGATGCGATTGAGTAGGAGGGGATCCCAGGGCAGACGAGGAGACGCTGGAGAAAGGACATCTCGAAGCTGACCTGGAAGTGCCTGGCCGTCCCCCAGGAGGCAGCTGAAGGACGTCGCCATGCAGAACGATGTCTGGGCTGCTCTGATTTCCCCGTCGCTGCTGCAGCGCTGACTTGAATACGCAGGTAGGAAAGGGACGGGCGGGGTGGGGGGGTTGGATGACTCTCCAGGGTTGCTGACTTCCACAAAGACTCACTTATCTCCTTTATTGTCTGCTAAAGGGGACATTTGCTCACCAGTGTTTGATTTTTATTCACATATTCATTAGTTTGTGTCAGTCGTCGGGGTGATTTAAATAAAAATGGGATAAAACAAGCATGAAATACACTCAGCTTGAAGGTTCATTTCTTGACTTTGAAAACAGGAACATCTAGTGTTTGACGGAATAAAAAAAGGCAAGGATAAAAAGTATGACAAGCAAAGCTGGTACCATCCATGCTGCACAAACCCTGTGGAGTTTTTCCATTATAAGTACACCTATGATGAAGCAATGTTTTGTTGCCTCGGCACAGGAAGCAAATTTCGCTCTCAGATTGGAAGTGAACACAAGGTGAAAAATGTGCCACCGAAACATTTGCATGTGTGTGACCATTCCCCAATCCTGTAAAATGTGTTGCTTCACAAACATTGTCATTTGTCAGTGTGTGTTTTTGTTTGGGGGTCTTTGCAAGAGAAGAAGTTATTTGAAAGTAGAATAGACTTTGTTTTCGCACACTAGAAAAAGCCACCAGAGGGGGGATATCGATTACACTGTGCAAAATGCTTATTATATCTCAGAAAAAGTGAACCAGATAAATACATAACTGTGCCTTATCTGTAAATCTGTGTTATTCATTAGCATCGTCCCATTCGTCGCACCAAGCCCCCCCACCTTTTCTTCATTTCTTTTTTACCGAGTTGGCAGTTCATGAGGAGTTGGGAATCGATACTCTGCTCGCAACAAGGGGGCAGAAAGTCCAGTAGCGGAGCAGCTTAACAGCTCCACAAAGACCTGGATGTTTGGGCTGGGAGGCAGGAGATCAATGGTGTAAAATAGGAGAGAATTAACAATGGTAGTAGAGCAAGGGGAGGACAGTCTGCTTTGACCCGGTGTGTGTTGAGACGACAGGCCTCACCCTGCCGCCCGATAATCGCTCCACTGGAGGGGAATAATGGCCAACAGGAATGGCTGTGATAAAGTAAAAAAAAAAAGCTCCTGTGTATCTGGGTAAAGGAAAAGTTGCTGAGGTGATTATTAGGACTGTGAAAGTTGAATTACATAGAAAAAAACTACAGTGAAATAAAAACGTGTTATATTTATACGGGGATTGAAAGAAGACTGGGGAATTATACTCAAGTCAAGTACAGTAAAAAAAAAAAAGTTTCCCCATTATCTATTCCGATTATCTTTTGAGGGTGGCAAGGGGGGGTTAGAGTCAATCCTAGCGGTCACTGGGCATGAGAGTGGGTGCCCCCTGTAGGTCTCCAGGGTATCACAGGGCCAACATACAAAAGCGCCACGGCTACGCCTGGCAGCCTCACTAGTTAGAGAGCCGCCAAAACAGAGACATTTGGAAAAGCTGCTTCTTTAATTTAGAAAACTCTGGGGCAGCGTTTTAGTCTGGACTTTTTAGTCTGGACTTTTTAGTCTGGACTGAGATGTTTGGAAACTATGGCATAGACACTCACAAGCATTTGCTGAACTTATTTCAGAGTTGAATCAACATTGTAGAGGGTGAGGGTGTGTGTGTGGTGTGCGGTTGAGCTGTATACAGTATTGCTGTATTGTGTGTTATACAAAGATATTTATTTGGCCTATACCTTCATTGATACAAATGAGGTGGACAAAATAAGAGTAACACCAGGGCACCACAGTGGCTGTCCATAGGCTTTATGTGGCAATAATACCCTTCATAAATCAAATAGCTGCCACCTCTTGTAGAATAAAACAGCAGAAAATACAGAGATGTATAAACAACATAAACTCTACAGCGGCTGCAGCTGACAAAGCAACACAGTAGTTTCTGATGCCCTGTACAGTAAGTTATAACAACCATGTTCCGACAATTTCTCTCTCGATGTAAATATATAAATACTACACAAGATATTTCCTTATATTGTTAAATTTCTTTTCAGGCAAAGCCCCCTAAAAGTCTTAAATTATTGAACCTTCTCTCGTAACTTTTCAAGGTCCATCTATACAGTCTGATGTAAGCCTGCCTTTCCTCCTGTCTTTTCTTCTGCTCCTTCATTAGATTAACATTGATATTCATTAACACCTGATTCACCCTGTGCACTGGCACCGTGCCTCCATAGGAAATCAATAGTATTTTCATTTATCCAGCAGGGAGGGCCCACGTCACTTTGCTTCCACGTGCAGTAGCCGCAGTTGTGATTAACGGGCTGGAAAAGGAACACGCAGGGATTCTTAAGCGAAAGCTGTGGCTGCAGACTTCAGACGTCGCTGTGGTCGTGTGTAAATATGTCTAAACAAAATGAGGAGAGAATAAGGCGTAGGACAAAGAAAAAAAGGGAGGGATTACGCTCAGGTTATGCTCAATCGTGTCCATCATCTCGCCTCCGTTACTGATCAGGGAGTGAAGGATGGTGACAAGTTGGCCAATTTCCTCAAACTCCCAGTGGACGTCCTTGAAAATGACAAATCGCCAGGTTAACTGTGTCGGGGTCACGGCCATTTGGAGGCAATGAGCCACTTTATTCGGAGCGAAAATCCATAGAGGGAGTTCATTCCCAATCTGCTCTTGCCTCCGCCTGGATCCGGTGAGGGATGGCCTCGGCCCTCATGGGAGGAATCCTAAACCATCCCAAGTGAGACAGGCACGAATAGGAATACAGTTCATTTTCCTCAATTCCGGGCCATGACAGTAGTATTTCCAAGTCAGCGGCCCGACAGGAAAAAGAGGCAATTTTCTATCCCCCCTGCGATTAATTGCAGTTCGCTTTCTGTCTTGATATCGATGACGCCGGGGACTGATTCCCTCAGCGACATTCCAACCAGATGCGTTCTCCCTGTCCTCCCTTCAGTACCACCTCTTAGTGCCCCAATGCAATTTTAAAATATCTATTACATTTATGCATAAGGGAGGCCAGACAAACAATTTGAATTACATTTTAATGAGTACAGGCAAGGTTGAGCAGGGTCACAAGCCCGAAGCCAGAAAGGAGACAAGCATTGGAGCTGGTGGTGGAGTGTGTGTGTGTGTGTGTGTTGGAAAACTGTCAGCAGTAAGTATGAGCAGAGATTTTTTTTATTTCGGGGGGGGCAAATGAGTGGGGGTCTGACGCAGAGCCAGCTCCGGCCTCTCTGCCACGCTGAGATTAGGGCAGAAGAGGCTTTCATATAACTGACTCTCCCCTGTGGCACGGCTGCGGAGAGGCAGTGAGAGCAGGCAGGCGGTCCAGAAGGACAGACGCACGAGGGAGGCGAGGGGTTTTAAGAAAATAACAAATGCGAAAACCGGCGCAGAGGAAGAAAGCGTGAGCGAAACTCTCTTTTTGTCTCTGCCGGTACAAGGAGAGGTATGTTTGGGATAGGAGCATCCTCCAGGAATCTGATAATAGGTTGACAGACCTCATTCTCTCCCCTCCGCCTCTCTTCCCCCTCATGCTGTGTTCCTGTTTTCTCCCGGCCCGTCTTTATCTTGCTCATTCACCCTCTCTCTCTCTCTCTCTCTCCCCTTCTTTTTCTATTTATCTAGCTCAGTTTCTATGGGAGCAGCCAGCCCTGGGAGCCTTGAAGTCGGAGAGAAGAAGAAGAAGAAGAAGAAGAAGAAGAAGAAGAAGAAGAAGAAGAAGGAAGTAATGGCAGGTGTGCGGAGGAGAGTGTGTGTGGTGGGGGGGGGGGTGCACGACAGGGCAGAGAGGTGAGGGACAGACACTGGAGTGTGTGACAAAAGGATGAGCTTCACTGCTAATGACTCCCACAGGGGAGACCAGCTGCTCAGCCTGCGCGGGCTTCGTGCATGCGCCGCCGCCGCCGCGACGCAGGATTTGCTCGGCAGTGAGATGGAGCGTGCACACGGAAGCACAAACTTTACAACTTTTGCACACACCAAAAAAATAAGCACCACTAAGATTCCTCCTCCAGTTCCATCCCCACCCACTCAGCCCCCCTTCGAAATTCATCTAGATTTGTGACAAAAAAAACAAACAAATAAAATTAATCTTCCGTCTGATTTGGCTCTGTCCTCAAATTGCACTCCGGTGCCACGCAATGCGACGCAGTCCTGCTTATGAATTCAGATGTTATGTTATACTCCACCTACTCAGTATCTTTTTTTGTCCTCTGCTATAAAATGGGGATGTTTTGCTACAATAAAGCATGATCAATAATACATTGGACAGTTATCTGTGGGAGAGAGAGGGAGATTTCTAACAACCTCCCCAATGCTTAAACAAAGAGGAGCACCACTGTACGGCAATGCATGTGAGCCCTCTAGTGTTAAGCCAAGTGCTAGTTTCATGTACTTGGATAAGGGGGATACAACAACAGCAGCAAATAAGGGCTCGGTATTGTGTTTGTGTGGTTTTGTAAGAACCCTGCACACATTTGTGTATATGACAACTATATGATCTTTCAAATATTCAAACTGTTACACACAGCATATGGGCTCAACTGCTAGTTGACTGGATAAAACCCTCAAGACAAAAGCTCATATTTACCCCTTTTTATACAGCGTGTGGAATGGACATTTAAAACGGGCACAGAAGTCTTTGATGTTCAATACACAAATTACCATTCAGGTGACATTTGCCTGCCGATTTTCCACAAGAGGGGGAATGGGCCACCGCTTTAGACGGCATGGAAAACCTTAAAGGCCTGGACTCGATCTGGTGAATAATGTGATATTAAGTAGATGTGACATTTTAAAAGAGGCTTTAAAATCCGGGCATTGATCAAATGCAGGGTGACAAGCATCATAGCTCAGTTAATGGCTTCCTCGATGAGACTCTCCGACGGTTCACTTACGGACTGTGGGCACTTCACGGCAGGCTGCTGTGGATTTCTCTACATCTGTGTTTGCCTTTTATAGTAAGTGGTCTTAATTCTTAATACCGCTGTTCATATTGCGCTACATGAGCAATATGGCGCCCAGCGCACACGCCCCGCTCACTGCCAAGGGTCAAAGCAATGCATCAGCAGGGAAGTTAATTAGCTGGCTATATTTTGCTTGTGAGAAAACGGTTTATTCACTGTTAGACAGCCTGTGATGGAGCTGAATGTTGATGTTATTCAAAAAGAAAGTTCCTCTCTAAGGGGAGACTTGAAATATACTTTCGGTTTGACACAGCTGACCTCAGTTCATTGTACCTTTAAACTTAGCTCCTTGCATGTAACAGATACGATCTATGGTGCGGTACTTACGATCTGAATAGAGTGGAGAGTAGATTCACATTCAATACACTTTCAAGGCGTTTGAAATGTACGCAGTCTACTTGCCCTCACAGAGATGATGAAGCGAGGTGGCGCTTTGGAAGACAAGTTTGCATTCTGGAGAGTGCAACGTCTGGAGCACACCGCCTACCTCATCTGTGCATGACGGATAACTCGGTGAACTTCTGCGGCCTGCAAGAGTGTGTGTGTGTGTGTGTGTGTCTGCGTGTGTGTGTGTGTGTCTATACCACCAGCGTTGGTGCTGAATTGCTGCTACTGCCAGCCCCATGTTTTTACATTTGCCTCTGATAATGGCCAACAACAATAGCAGAATGTTAGATTTCATATTATTTTAAGAAGTGATTCTATTTCACCTTCAGTTAGAGCAAGATGGAGGATTAGCCCCCTGATTAACTTATTTACATAATATATTACCCTTTATTGGGTTTTGATATCAAAATAGATATGTTCCCTCCAATATATACATATATATTTTGCATGTCTGATCATATAGTTTTGACGGGTTGATGATGTCAGATGGTATTGATGATGATGGTGCTATGCCCTCACCTGAAATTGGCCAAAACAACAAAAAAAGTAATCCTCAACTTTGGTAAAGACAATAATTCTTCCCTCATATAAAACTGAGCAGTGATCCCACACAAAAAAATGACTAGTTGAGTTGTATTTGTTATGTCTTTCTGTGTCTGTTCTATTTTTTTTTTTTAGGCTGCCCGACTGGGTTACGGCAAGACGTTACCCAACCGTCACACACAGGTGAGGCAGACAGAATAGCCTGAGCCAAAGGGACAAAGTTACTAGGTTGCATAGGACGTCTGGTCATGTGATTTCCTGAAAGAAGTCGCTGTCAAAGAGGATTCTTCATAACAAGTGGTTCTTATACTACAGTCATTTGCTCAGTTGCTCATTATTTAGACTCTTACTTTAGCAGAGTAAAAGATTTGTGATCATGTGGAATGTTTTGCCAACCCATGCATAAGCCGAATGTGTTTTCTGGGTAATGCATTATTTTGGCAAATACATAAAAAATTTAGCACGTGCTTAAGTCCAAAATTTGTTCTGTCAGATTATCTTTTAAGTATAATTTGTTGCCCGCTGATGTCAAAAAATGTTAAAATCAAACTTCAGGTTATTCTACCATGTGTAACTCCGCAGGAAGCAGAACATTTTGAGTAAGACACAGGCGTTTTCTTTCTGCAGACATTGCATCCCTACAAGAGTCCACGTGAGCGGAGTGGACCCACCCAGGCCTGATCATTAATCATTTCGTGTTTAGAATGTGTATAGGCGTGCATTCGTACAGTACGTGCACGCAGCAAAGTGTGTTCGTATGCGGAAGCCTGTTTTTTTTTTTCTTTTAGCAGTCAGTGCGAATGAATTTAAAAGCCAGGGAGGTAATCGATGGAATGGACTAAAAGGTCACGAAACAAGGGCATGGTGGGACTGTGCTGGAGAAAAACTGTTTCACCTCTTTACGTCTCTGCTGGTGAAGCACAAATCAATCACTGGGACCGAATACTGACAAAAACATGCATGACAAAGTATGGTTTCTATACAGACAGTTTATACAAAACAATTTCAAGTTTATTTAATTATTAGATGCAGAGTTCAGATTGATAATATCAAGGGTTATCGTTCTTTTTAATGACATTTATATGTAAATTAATGGGAAGCCTGATATATGGGCTGCAGGTTACAAAGGATACGGAAAATATTGTCAATAAATATTTTTTACGATCCCTGTTTATTGCATAGTATGGTAGCCCCTGGATATTTATTTTATCTTTATCTTGTCTCGTCTATGAAGTTGCATGAGTTTTTCCGAGGCTTTGAGAATTTGCCACAGTAATTTCATTCCTGTTGGCTTCCAGCTGAAGAGTTGGCCAAACGACCACGATTAGCGGCACGTCCATACTGCCTGCCCTGATTGGTTGGCCGGCAGATACAACATTTTGCGTGCACGTTATGAAAGCCCAATCAGAGACAAAGAGGAGAACAGATGAAGCAGATTGCACAAGGGAGGGGAGGATGAAATTAATAATCTCCAACTTTGAAATCAACCACCTTTTGAAATTAAATCCCCCCCCCACCTTCCCCTTCTTTTCTCTAAAATGAGTTTGGGAAACCAGCTGAGCGAGTGCGTCTCTCGGCGCTGTTTGTCTGGCTAACTGCCGTGCCGCGCGAGTGTTGTTCTACAGCCGCTGTGGGTTTTCACGCTGCCCACATCCCTCCTCTCTACCGAGACCGGCCTCCTCCTCCTCCTCCTGCTCCTCTTCACTGCCTCGGACCACTGCTGGCAGCGGGACTGAGCACTCAGTAAGATGTAGAGAGATACATAACAGGCTACAATTCCCCAACTCCCACCAGGAAAGTCACTCTAAGATTAATGAGTGCCGCGATGTCCGCTGGCTACATGGTCGGCCATCAAAAACTTGGACACGAGATAAGTTCAAGGGACGCGGAGGGGGACGGGTGGGCGGAGGGGGACGGGTGGGCGGGTCTTCTGTTGAAGTTTTTGGATGGAGTTTTTTTTCAAGCTGGGCCTACAGAAAATATCACTGTCTGAATGTCACTGAAGAAAGTGCTCTGTATTCATTTGATTTCTATAAAACATGAAAACCCGTGTATGCTCCTTCCTAGGACACGGTATTTCAGTAGGAACCTAACACATGCTGGTTAGGGCAGAGAAATAATGAGCAGATGGAGCACGCCAGACTACAAGACGGCCGCAGCTCAGGGTTCCTGGTTTATTTTCCTTTCCCCGAGTCAATCTTGTTGCACCGATTTTTTTTTTATTATTATTATTTTTTATTCCTCGGCTTCTTCAGAAGGCTGCCTCATTAGTCATGTAGACGAATGAAAAAAAGACGCATTTCATTTTGTCAGGAAGTCATCCGGACAGACAAATGTGTGGCAGGGATTGAAATAAATAAGGAAGGAATGGCAGAAGTGAGTGGCTGGGCTGACATTTACTGTGATTAGCTTGTGTAGCGGTGAATGCATTTCTGTCATCCTCTCACTCACCATCTTTGTTTCGTTCCCCTCCCGCGATCCCTCACGTTCAACTTTTCCCGGCTGCATGCAGATGTCCGTGACCTTTAGCGTTGCCATATGAATGATAATAATAAGGAGGGGGAAAAAAAGGGAAGTGGATTCACACACAAAGGTGGACTGTAGAGGATGGGCTGGAGCCAGATGCCAACACTTCAAGAAATAAAAATAACTTTTCTAACAAAATTGTATTTGGTGTGTGATCCTGACAACATTTCACTTAATGCATGATGAAGATACAAAACCCCACAACGAGGATGTCTACATGATAAATGTAAAAGTGCGTTTCTGCACGTGCCCTCTCTCCTGCACCTGCTTGATTTGCAGACATAGCACCGAGACCATTTTCTGTCTCTTCCAGCCACATCCAGAGTTCCCCTCCATCAAGGGCATAATGGTGCGATCCGTCGGCCGATAATGGCGGTGCGATCCGCAGGTCCGCCGACCCGGCGCCAGAGCAGAAGAGCCTCTATCATGGCCCATTACAGTCCGCTTAATGACCACGCTGATGGCCCCAAACTCTGCGGCGGCCCGTCTTCACGCTGTCTGTTTAAAACAACATTTCACTCCCCTCGTATTCCGCCGCCTCTCTGACAGCTGAGAGCAAAATGGTGGATTTTGTTTGCCTGCACATCTTGGTGGTTGTCACCGCTTTTCATGGTCCAGTCATAAAATGAGTTAACAAGTGTTCTGTTTATAGTAAATAGATTAAGCAATAATGATGCCATCCAGCTTCACAAGTGCAGTTTTTACGAGGAATGCAACTTCATTCACATAATGTAAAATAGGGCAATGTGAACATACTGGGTAAAACTATAGATTAAAAACTAGAGGTTGTGCCTGTTGCTAATGCATTTCTCAGGGAGGCTTTTCTTTTTAAATAAATGTGAGGAGATGGTTGTTTTTTGCTCTTGAGAAAGATGTTTTTTTTAATTTCTAAGGGTTGAACCGAGTAACGTTATTATACTTAAGTTGATACACTGCACTTGTGAGGTCTGTGTTTTGCTGCCATTCATGAAATAAGTACGTTTTCCAGAAGTTATATGTCTTCACAGAAAATGGAGAAATGACGTAACCAGGGTAACATGTGCTGCACTTGAGGAAAGTGGGACTATATTAAAACCTGGCTTCTCCATAATGAACTATCCATAATGACTGTATAAGTGAGTGCATAGTGTTTCATTAGCCTAATAACAATACGATTTAATGGCAACTAACACGTCAATTTGAATCAAATAGTAAAAGCCACTATCACAGATACAGTATGTGACCTAGCATGTTAAGTATGGATTGCCTCAGGTCAATGTGACTCTGATACACCTGATCCAGAACAAGTAGGGGGATTTTTAAAGCCATATAATTAAGCATCTAGTAAATCAGCCCCTGCAACCCTCTATCTATGTGTGTGTGTGTGTGTGTGTGTGTGTGTGTGTGTGTGTGTGTGTGTGTGTGTGTGTGTGTGTGTGTGTGTGTGCCAGAGGTGGCTTCATACAGACGATGATGCTTGCATTACTTATTTATGGTGTATGTGTATGTGCATCTCCAGACTGGCCGTGCAAACTCACACACACACATTACAGCATATACGTATGGAGCAAATACTGCAGAAAAAAGATGGATGACACGACAATAAAACTGAAGTCACATTATCTTGATTGTCCTCTGGAGGCTGGCTGCATTGTCCTCCATGTGAGTGGATGGGACATGGGGGTTCGACCCATGTCCCATCCAAAAAGTATATATTTGAGCACTATTCAGTAATTATATCCAGCCTGTCGGTTTGAGTGAGGCACAAACTTAGAGTTCTTACTTGTGCGGCCATGGACGTTCCAACAAATATCGCACATTGTTCAGAGAATTAGAATGACTTTTTTTTTTTCATAATTAATGATAAATGAGCCATAGACCTACATGTTTGCTCAACATGTAATTACAATTGTTTCAACAAATGTCCTACGACTACTTTACATGGTCTTGTTTGTAGTGTAATTTTTCAGCTAAACACAGCCGTGGTAATTCTTGGAAGACTCTCCTCGTCTCACCAAGAATATTTGCAGGATGCAACAGAGGAGGAATCCTCTGGAATTAATTTAATATTCGCTCTTTCTTGGCCATTTCCAGTGTCCCTCACTCTGTGTCTCTCTCGCTGTCCCTCCCTCCCTCCCTCTCTCGTTCCTGGCCCCTTATGATATGTGGCCGTGTTGTACAGTGACTGGAAATGACTGATGATCTCTCTGAATGAGTAATACAATCAGAGCCATGGGGCATTAGAGTGAGGGAGAGGGAGAGGAGGAATAGATCAGCCCGAGATAGGGGACCGAATCTGGGTATCTTAATTTAGTGGGCCATAATTAAAAATCTGTTTGCCAGTTTTTCCTCGCACTTCTCCACAGTCCCACCTCCCCTTGACAATTAAAGATTTAATCACCATCTGCAAAAGGGGGCCTGGGAAAGTGTGTCTGTCCCACAACTCAAAATGCAAGATGAAGCTGGTGGGGGACAACATTTGGCGGACTTGGACACAGTTTCTTTGCCGTCCATTTCCATCCAAGTGTGAATCTGTTTACTGGCATAATTACTGAAATAATGAGCCACTGGAAGCAGACACTTGCCTCTCGTACTTTTACTTTGCAAAACATCACAGCAACATCTGAGCTTTTCGTGAGCTTTCCCTGGAAAATGCGTGCAGAAGTATCATGTTGCAGAAATAATCACATACAACTAACTGGGGATACTCCTTTTGCATTTCAGACTGAATAAATAAAGCAACGGCTCCATGTTTTGGGATGGGTTTTAAGAGCTGAACAGCATTTTAAATTTAAATTCTGCAGTAGCACATTTTGTCTATTCAACAGACCAATCTGGACACAAGCTCCAACAGCGAGAATATCAAATGCGCTTCTGCACCGTGTGCTGGGAACACTGTGTTCCACATTCCAGCTCCGACCTGCTCTCTCTCTCTCTCTCTCTCTCTCTCTCTCTCTCTCTCTCTCTCTCCCTCTCCCCTCTGAGTGCATCAACTGACAGCAAACCTTGAAACATAACAACATATAAACACAAGCATTTCCCCTCTAAAGTTCTCAACTCCCTGAGTATTCAAGTAGAAAATAATCACTTCTTTGGACTGCGGCCCTCCCGTAACAAAAAAAGGAAATTTATTTATTTGTCGAACAGAAGAGAAAAGAGGTTATGTCCTGTTTCGTCAGCCTCTTGTAATCTCATGTACTTGTTACAATGTGATCAGCCTCCTGCAGTGTTCATTGTATTTGCTGGTGATCCCTCCCACCAGTTACTTGTAAAGATTCGTGTTCTTTCAGATTAATATATTCAAGGACCGAGTGGAAATCATTTCAGCTGGTGTATGTACTCGTAAAATAAAATGCTATTCCTAAAGATCCCCTTGCATTCATTGCGGGTTTGTGACTGCTTAGAAAACACTTCAGAGGATAAAGGAACAGGATATCCAAAGATATTGCAAAGTTACGAGCTTGTTTAAGTTTAAAGTAGGAAGAACTGTGATTTTGAGTAATTTGGGGTAGTTGGGACTTTTATTTTCTCTGCTCGGCTCTCGTAAGATAACTTTCTTGATTTAGCAGAGGAACTCCAGCCTAAAGTCGACCCTGGTGGATTTTATTCCTTTATCCACAATGGTAAAATGAGGATGGCTGAAGAAACACGTTTCATTTTCAAAGACAGTCACTAGACTTTTTTTCCCTCATATTATGGAATTTAAGCATTAACCATACACACCTAGCCTTAAATGAACCTTAAAGGACACATAATATTCTTTTATCAGTTTTTCACTTTCCTCTTGTATGTTATTTAAGTTTTTTGTGTATGTAAAAGATCCCCAAAATATATAAGACTATAAAATAAGATAATCCTTTATTAGGGATTAGGGGGAAAATGTTGGCCCCACATTTACATAATTCACACTGAACGTATAGTCTGGCACTCCCCTAACAAAGCCAATTAAAGCAAGAATGGATGCCGACATTTCCTACATGCACCGAAGCAATTGACCAATGACAACAGAATGGGCCAGCTGGCCAATGGAGTGCAGTGTTTCACACACCATTGGATGCAACATGTGGTGGTTGTTAAAAAGAGCGGGGTGGTCAATGCCCCCTGCTTACAGACCTCCATCGTTCTGCTGTGCCGAGTTTCCTCCCCCTTTGTGCTTTCCTGCTTTCTGAGACATTCTTGCTCTCCTCTCATCGGGCGTTACAGTAACAGTAATTGAACTGCTCCCAATCCCAGCCCTTCCAGTGCTCATCAGCATGCTATTCCTCAGCCTTAACCTTGCCTCCTGGGCGCACCACTTCCTTCCTGTTCTGACCTCAATACCCACAGAGGAGCAGAGCAGGACTTCTCTGGGTCAGGTGACCTTGAACTCCACTACTAGACCACTGAAAGGAAGCTGAAGCTTGTTGCTATATTGTTAAACTGTATTATTATATTATTTGTATTAACTGCTGATTAGCGTTACTATCCTAACGCGCTTCAATATATGAACATGGTTAACATTCTACCTGATTGTTGCTTAAGTGCTCAGTGGCACTAGAATGACTGAAGACACTTGATCTAATTTACACCGAGAGGAGGAATATTGTTGTCATTTTAGAAATTCTGAGGGTTTCTGAAACTTAATCATAAAAAATGTACGCGGCCAACCTGCTGCGGGCCTTTGAGTGTACTTACAGGAGGGCATCTGCAACTTAACAAACAGGCTGTCTGGAATGTATTAGATACGCTGCTCTTCATATAACAGACACTATTTAAGACAGAGAATCGGCTCAGTGTCCCCCTGTGAGACAAATCCTCTATATAATCAGTGGATGAGAAACCTTGAAAATCACGTGTATTCTTTTATTACGACAATTTGCAGAAATCAATAGGGACATTCGGTATTTGCTCAGACCTTCTATTTTTGTGCTTCAGTCTAGGACAAACTAAATCCCCCCCTGTAAAAGATGACTTTATCTCGGACTTACCACATTCTGTAATTAAGTCACAAAGTAGAACTGTCTGGAGTTATCTACTGGGAGAAGGTGGGCAGGGAAACTTTGAGACGGTGACATATCATGAATTACAACTCAGTCTATTTCCTGGCCAACTCTTATCGGGTTCAGAGACCTGTTCTAAAGGGGAGCTTTAGTTTTGTGTATCAGGCCAGTGCTTAATGGAATTGATGGCTCTGTATCAACTTTGGCCCGACAGAGGAGCGGGGGGGGGGGATTGGAGCTGGTTGGACTCGGAGGATCTGTGCCAAAAAACCAGAACGTGTCCTCAGCCTCTCTGACTGAGGTGATATCAGTGTTGGAGTTAAGTACCTAAATTATGTGGTTTATGACCACTGGAGAGATCATTTCACTCGAACATTAGTGTTTTGTTTCCAACACGTCGGGCGTTGTGAGATAAATACCTTTTGAGTGTTGGCCATAACAGCCTTGGTTGGAAAGATAAATGGAAAGATGGGATGATGAAAAAAACAAGATCAATGTGGCCATAGATGGAGGAATCGTATTTAAAAAGAAAGAGACGCAGATAGGGTCTCCTTTGATCACAAATCAAGAATGTACTCAGCCCAACAGTAGTTGGTATTAGAGAGGGGGGGGTATGTTGTCAGCCATGCCGGCCTGCTGACTTCTCGCTGGGAGCTAACAAGGCATCATTGCTTTTAGCCCAGTGCCCAGAGCAGGAGGAGGTTGGATGGAGTAAGGAGAGGCACATTATATCCCTCCACCAGCCACAGACAGGGGTCCTTCTGATGCCTTGCATAAAGCTCTCATAAATGTTTCATTTTGTTTACAGGGAAGCACAGTATGAAAAGCAGTCTCATCACACTGAGTAAGCCTTGCCTCTGCTGAAAGCCTCCGGTTAGGCTTCCAGTGGCACACGGCTGACAGGAAGAATGAGGAGCCGTCAAGAAGCAATGAGGAATGATGGAAATGAGGTTGTGCTTGAGGAACTGGGTTTTTTTTCTGAATGCTTTAAAGACACTGTGAGTCTGGAAGTAAAGTAATGACATTCATGAAACAAACCTGTGAAGCTTAAAACACGTTTGAAAGTATGTGTCACCAACTTTATATATATATATATAGAGTCCAATGTTTGCCAAATATTCAAAGCAGACTGAACACGGAACTGGGTCACGGATGGGCTTAACAAAACTCAGGGAGCTCACTGCAGTTTGGGGTCCTGCAAGGTACGTATTTAAAGGAGAGGGGGATAAATTTTACATCACAGATTCAATATTTCACTATTTCCGGAGGAGAGGGAGGTTCATTAAATAGTCGATCTAACCTGGAGAAAAAATTTCCCATATTTATTTTCATTTCATTTGACTTTCTTGCTTTATCTGTGCTGCTAAACATCATCATACAGCCCCCTAAATGCCCACAATCCAAAACTTTACTTCTGTGTCCATCTGAGATCACTTTAATAGATCCAGCTGTCTGGCAGATAGATACTGGAGGACAAGAGTTCAATAAAGTGCAACGTTTTTCTGACTAAAACACAGTAAACTGCAAAATCTTGAAAGCACTTTCCGCCTGCTATAGAGCCAACAGTTCAGTTCCACTGCAGCGTTTGCTTCTGGCAGGGTGGTCCAGGGCTACAGTGCAGGACGTGGCTCTCAAACTCGCTTCTAAATCAATAAATAAAATGAGTGAGAAAGGTCACGTGGATACACACACACACAGCTGAGACAAAAGTAAAAAGATTTATATAAACACATTAGCACTATTGATATGTATGCTAGTTGGGACAATTAAGTGTGCACTTAAGTACCGATTAGTAAGTCTATCTTTGGATAATTGCCTTGTAATGAAAAAAAGGAACATTTATTTGTAGCGGCAGCTGAATCAAGCACTTGAAGTTATTATGCTTGTCACCTAAACAGCTGTTATGACGGCTGCACTGTTTATTCCATCATAATTAGATTATTATGTTTATTAACAGAAGCGTGAGCTTGTGAAGGAAAACATGTTAGATCATGAGACACGATTTGTAATCAGGAAACTCATTTGTGGAGCATCCATTCAAATTGAGGTCTCAAAAACACTCAGACAGTAAAAAAGTCTGTGTAGCGTCTCACTGACTGATGAGGTTTAGGAGGCTTTGTGTTTGTGTGTGTGTTTGTGTGAGTGCATGTGTGCGTGCTCATTGTCACACCTGCAATCCCACGTCCCTTTGTCTAACTTTTGTCTAAGGGCTGCTGCACACTAGAGGAATTTTACCTCTTAATCGATTTTACCACAAACGTAATCACAGTTTTAACCGGTATTTAATCAAATAATCTTCAGACCACACACACTTGCCGTTAGTACGAAGCGATTTCACAGTGGCAATTCCAGAGACTTGAAATCTCACAGAAACTCACAATTACTCATAGTTTATTTATTTTTTATGGCGGTTGGCCAACAACTTTTAGGCACATTACCGCCACCTTCTTAACTGGAGTGTGGAACAATTGCGTGATTAAACGTAATTTCAGAATAAAAACAAAAAATGGAGGAGGACCTACTGCATGTGTTCTGTATTGCAGCAAAAAAACCCGACAATTATGGATGTAATCAGAGCCGATCAAACATGTTTGATATTTATGATTTGAGATCGGGGGGGGCTCCGACCCCGAACACTTCAGGATTATCTGGGCAGATAATCGGCAACTAACCTGTCTCCTCACCTTCAATCCTTGAGTCACTGTTGTCTTCCCTGCCCCGGACCCGTAATAACTTTTTGTCTCTGCAAATGACCATGAGCAATTAATGTCACATGCATTTAGTCACTTATAGCAATAATGCAAAACGCTTGCAGTGTACAAATGTATGTTTTTTAACAATGTTGGCTGACTTTTGTCACCTTTATAGTATTTTTGCCGCTTGCAGTTATGTGGATGATAATGGTTTGACGAGAGCTGAGCGGGCATAAATGCGGCACAGGTCAAAGAGCAGTGACTGTGCCCTGTGTCTCTATGGCATTTTCCTGGCTGATGCAAAACCCTTATGTAAGCCGGGTACATTTGAAAGATGTGTTTTCAGCAGATGGCTCTCAAATCTTATTTGCCAGTTTCATATCCAGTCAGTATTAGTTTCCAAAAAAGAAGACAAAATAATATCCCAGCCAGGTATTAGATTTCTTGACCATTTGGCCTGCCTCTGTATTCTTATCTTATATACTGATAAAATAACCACTCACAGGCCTATGATTTATACGAAAACAAAAGCTGCAGTCACAACAAAAGAAAAGATGGATTCAATGAAAGGTTGCCTGGGGTCCTCAAATATTATTTTCTATTCTTCATTGGGCAGAGCGGCCGTACTTTTATCTACATTTATCACTGTGAAGACAGAGTCACAGGAGACGGACACGTGGACAATGTCAAATATCCCAGCTCTTCCTCAGCACATCACCCACATGGTATTGTAAGATAATATAAACAGTGAAATTGAACGCATTGCTATTCTTGGCCACGTTATGAGTCATATTAGTCTTGTTCCCACACACATTACTGAGCCAAGCACACAACTTCCCACAAGTATATCATGTCCACACATTGTATTTTTGTAAATGTCATCAGTGGATAAAATGAGGTATAACTGAGGAATAAATTAATAATGTTGAAAATAAGACTTTCAACAGGGATAATTACCCGAGCTACATTATGAATTATTAAAAAATAAACACAAGCACTTAGCCAAGCAAGGATACTCACAACATGCCATTAAGCTTTCAGATCCCGAAGAACTTTACCAACAAGTCGACAGGCTGTTTAGACATTCTAGTGCAACAATGATGGATGTAAGATTTAATACTGGTGTTATAATAGAATCAATTCAAGCTGAATACACTCACTCTAAGTGGTTTTACCGAAAAGTCCTCTTTTGTAACAAAGCACCAGCGGAGCACAACGAGACGGAGATTGTCAAGTCTCCCCTCATAATGGTCATGGGAGGCCGAGTGAAAGTGAGGCGGCAGTGCAGTCAACAGTGTAACGTGTCAAATGGCCGAGGACTTCTTTTGTTTGGGCGCCCGGTGTCATGACTGCTGCCCTGAGTTGAGTGTGTCATTTCCGTACATGCTTTTGGAGTCGACATAAAAAAAAACCCCACACACATACGGACACATGGGAGCTTTGCCGTGCTGATTTGTGACCTATGTCATCAGTAAAGCCAAAGGGTCTTGATCGCCACCTGGTGGCTGGCGGCAGTCATGGGCCATTAACGCCACCCTCCTCCATATTAGTGGACAGGACATGGACCAAACTATATGGTCAAAGTTTGCATCAAATCTTTCTTCCTAAAGATGTTTTTTAGTCATGTTAGGTAGTTCTTATCACATTGATTAATCACTTATTTGATGCTATAACAAAAGGTGAGAAATGTCATGATTGACAGCTGAGACTGACTTGTGATTGGTCAATACTGTGGCTCTGTCCCTCAATCGCTACTTTACAAAATGGCAGCTTTCCTATCAGGAATATTTCGGGTTAATTTCTGGATAGTTGGATGAATAGGAGTCAATGAATCCTGCTTACTCACTGTGATCCAGTGACTGTTCCTCTAATGCAACCATGAGATTGACTTAAAATTTATATTTGTCAGTATTGTACAACTCCACAACTTTTGGATTTATTGCCAATACATTTGCTGCACACTTCACGTTCCCCTTTGGAGGATCAACAACAACTTTGACATTCCCTTAAACTCTCATGTAGTGCTACCATTAGGACAAAATTCCAACTTGTCCAATACTTTGGTCTAGGGGTTTATGAGATCTCATTTCCAGTTTCAGCAACACTGGACCTTGACAATGTCGACGCATGAACCAGTAAATGATATCTACTGGGGTTTGGACTGGAATACTGTCAATCAGAGTGAGCAAGAGGAAGCACATGGGATGTTGTGTAAGTATATGATTGCTCAGCACACGTCTTCATGTCGGTCCTTGTAGGTCTAGATATATACAGTATGCATGAGGTTTATACTGCTCATGTCGTTGCTTGTTTATGTTGATATAGCCAGTATACACAGGTTATATGCCAAGATAAAAAAAAAATGTGTGGATACTGTCTAGCGGTGACGTCCCTCCCTGCAGTATTTACTTGAGAGAGTAAAACATTTATATGAAGCCTGTCAATGAGGAGCCAGAGAGGAAAAGGGGAGATCAGGAGTCTGAAATAAGTTAAAGAACACAATGACGATGTAAAGCTATAAGTTTGAGGATCATAAGTTAAGTTTAGGAAAAACATACCTCAACTTAAGGGAGACTTTTTTAAACTAACTTTGAATCCATGATTTGGGAAGTCCTAAGAATATGTTTTACAGTTAGCCAACATATTAGCAGCTTTTACAGGTGTCACCTGTAGCTTTAAAGAAATAGTTTGACATTTAAAAAAATTTGCTAAATACACATATATACACATGTTGATGTTATGATCTAACTCATTGTATTTCAACCTATATCTTTTCAAAATGGAATTTAAGGCATCACAGTCTGTTGACAGGTCTAGGGGAGTACTGCTAATGCATATTTGAAAAAATAAAGCCTTTTGTGTCTTGCAGCCTGCGGCTATATCAGTGGTTACTAATAGAATACACCTGAAACTCTGACCACCGGTGGTTGAGATGCAGATTTGACCTGACCTATCCAAGATATGCACAGAATAAAGTGTGGCAGTCCACCTGCACAAAAAACAAGTGGCTAATAATAGCCAATTTCACATTCCTCCATTCAATAGCAAGATATGTGCATATGGCACAATTGCATTGCATAATAATAAACCCTCTAACTATTAATCAGTATCAACTCATCATTGCTTTTTCCTTCTCTGGCAACTCATAACTTCTTTTCCATCTCATCTATACAGGTCAAATCAACAGAATCCAGTAAAATTAACGAACAGGCAACATTGTGGGTAAAATGTTCCCACAATGGAGAAGAATTCCCCAAATCATTGGGGAGCGTTGCTTCCCGTTAGCAGGTTCTGTGTAATCCCACTTCATCCTTTACTGACTGTCAGCTTGCCAGGCGAATGTAACACATCCCTGTCACTTCATTTCTCCCATCCTTTCAGTGCAGGTCTGAATTGCAACACATGAAGAACTGGACACGAGCCAGGGGCTCCACACAACATGATGTGAACCCAAACTGAAACATACGATCCTTGTGTGGACATGGAGTAATCTATCCCCCACCATTTGCTCAGAAGAAATGAAAGCACTGGCTCCACTTTCATCACATTGCTCTTCTTTCATGCATCCGGTCATGGTAAAGGGAATAGTAAGCACTGTAAGCTCCCCCACTGTGAATCCTCTAATCACTCACCACATACTGAAGTCACCCCTAGAGCAGATGGGCCCTGCTATTTAAATGTAACCTAAAAGATTTATTCTAATGATTTGAACCAATGGAGACGGTAGCTGTTTGCCATAGAAACGGGCAGCAAATTTCAGCGAGAATGTGGGTTTGAGCAAGGACATCCATTATGGATTTATCTGCTTTGGGGATATTGTGGAATCGTGAACTGTGGAGTGCTGCATCTGGGAAGTGCACACCATAAACCAAACACTGTGTGAGGGCACGGACGGAGGCAGGGGGAAGCCAGAGGCAAGACAAAGGTTCACATGACAAATAATTGGACAGAGGTACAGCCAGAGGTGGTGGTATTAAATCGAATCAGGGGAGGATGTGGACTGTAAATCAGTAAGATACAATTCATGTTTATTGATTGGCTGGAATTATATCAGCTCTTTTATATTTGTGAATTTATAAATAAATTCATAGTCATATTATGTGTCTTGTAGATTCATTGCTCTTTCCAGAATGGTGTTGTATTGACTGAACCATTGTGACAACCTAGATTTCTGAATTTGGGTTGAGTGCATTTCTCTGTGGATTGAGCGTTTTAATACTTTACATATTTACATAGCACCTAGACCTGATGCAAACATTTTTAAAGAAATACAAATCTCACTTTCTACAATATGGGACCTTTAAACATGCCAAATATCCACTTCTGAATGTGAGAGGACGGGAATCTGGGCCGAATCCTTTCCACGAGGACACGGGCATCTATTATACCTGCAGTTCCATTTCTTTTCCAACACAAGGAGAGCACTCCCCTGACTATGAGAGGACAGGATCCTGAATTAGATATGGAGAATTAATAATTGATGGCACGACGCTTCCACATAGACACACTTGCCCGAGACACACACACACACACACACACACACATGCATATGGTGTCTGAGCAAGTATTAAGGATCTGCATCCAAAAGGTCAAGAGGGAGTTAAGGTTTTTCTCCTCGTCAGTTACTTATGACCAAATTAAATATTGAGTTTCTCAGACGGAGAGGGCTCAATATTCAGCCTACTGCAGCGGGGAATGAATTGGCCACTCAAAAAGAAATGATGTAAGCACTGGGAAATAGCCCCTCTGCCTGATGACTAATGATAAAGAGAAGCACATACGAACTGAATTTGAAGATTTAAAATTGCCAATAAGCCACATTACAGAGCAGAAATATAAAATAAGCACATGAAAAAAGGTCAAATATGTTTGCGGACCGTTCCTGCGTGAGACGAATCTCACTCCAATGCCACAGGTTTATCCGTCGTGAGGGGAATAAATCCCACCACCTGGCCAGTATGTGGTCGGAGTGGGTGTGATTTAGGTTGGCCATGGTTTACCCAGCTATGCATATGATCACTTGCCTGAAAGAGCTTTACGTAGCCCCAAAGAAATCCGGAGAGAGAGTCGCCCCTGCCTCTCATCCCCTGTCATCTTAGCCCCGGACGAGGTGTGACTGATTGCAGGAACTTGATCGACTACTTTGCATGACGTACAATCAGATAAGATGGCCATCACCGAGGCTCTTTGCAGCCATAAATCACCACTGAAATATGGAGGAATATGTATTCCCTTTGTCCATAAATCATGGTTATCCCTCATCTAAGAGTCAATTATCTAACGTGCAACAAATGGCTCAGCAGTAACCTTGAAGATATGCACGCAGGGAGGGCCGGCTCGCGGGTCGTTGAATCATGTCTATCTCGTAGCCGCCGGCCACAACTCTGGATTATTTTAAAGCTGTTCAAAGATGGATTTATGATCATTTGAGAACATTTTGAAAAAGTTTCATTTTATGTGTCCTGCTAGAGTCGGGCGATTTATTGACGGAACGTTTGCCCGGGTGAGAAATTTACGTCAGTTTTGATGAGTAAATGGATACTATTTCATCCCTAAAACTCTTGTAACGATGGCACAGTGTTTTATTTTTCTCAGTAGGGAGTTTGCAAAAGGAACAACTCACATTACATGAAGGCATCCAGTGATCAGCAGCCACACTTGGGTTCTGTACTCCTGATCTGTACTTCAGAGACAAACACATCTTGTTTTTTGGGGGGGCTCGGCTTCGGTGTCTTGTTAGTGCAGTGCAGAGGAGAAACAAGGCAAAATCACGGTATAGATATTCTATTTCGATGTCTTCATGATCCTTACAATGCAAACATAAGAAAGGGGTCACAGGAAAAGAGACGGTCTTTGTTCTGCGACACCACATTTCATTCATTTGAACTTCCCCGTGCAGCATATGTATGTGACACTATGAGCACCACTGACAGTGCCTGGCAATAATTGGGTGCTTCAGGCTTTGTAACTTCACACAGGCAGAGATCCAACGTAACAAGCTCTGATGCCAAAAACACACACACACACACACACACACGCACACACACACACGCACACACACACACACACACACACACACACACACACACACACACACACACACACAAAATCAACAGGGTTGCCCCACAACTATTATTATTTTCCTGCCATAAATGCTTTGTTGCCTGAGGAGCTGTCATTAAAAAGAGAAGCTTTCCGATCTCTGTGTATCCACATGTTGTTGCTTTATTTTAAATTTTAAGTATTTGCTTTGCGGAGCATCTTTTATAAATCCAAGGCACAAGAGTGAGCACGTAAATCACAAGTTAGCAAATTTTAGAGAGATCATCAGCTAACAGCTTTTCTACTATAGACTGTAGGCTGGATAAAGATGGACGACATGAAAGTTCTCCAAAAGCCAAAAAGCCATCTCTTCTGCCCCCCTGGTGGCTGACTGTGGTATAGGTCATCAACCCGAGAAGGACAATGGATGAAATAGAGCAACAATCGAGTCTGCTCGAGCTGCACTGCTCTAATCATGTGACGTGCTTCATTCTCCACAATCCTCTATAATAAACAATATTATATTAGCTGCAAAGATTTCCCATGTCTCCCTTTGTTTTTTCAATATCTGGGGAAGTGATGAAGTCGGGGCCTGTACGCCAAACTCTTCCCCTCTGCTGCAGCAATAAACATTTCAAACGTGAATTGTCTGACTGAAAAGACAATGTGAAAACAACGTGATGGTGCGAAAAGTTTCACTCGAAAAGTTCCACTCGTTTTTTATGAACCTACAGAGGATTAGGCTTTCGCTTGAATCTGCAGCTCCCATTGGCTTTTTTGGAGTTTGTTTGTAGCCGGAAATTTTAATGTTGTGTTTTACTCACACCACTCTTGTGGCTTAATAGGAGGATTGCTTCTGTTAAAGAGAAGATGGCAGAGCTTTTTTCAACCTATATAATGTTGTTCTCACTATAAACAATGCCCCCAGAATCAGAAACACAGAGTAAGAGGCACAAGCAGCTCATGCTGATTAATCATAGTTCCTGGGGTCCCGGCACGTTATCTAAATAGTCGCCATAGTCCCAACAATTAGTTTCATTAGTGAGGAAGCACATATACAATGTTTAGCCTATGGTTAAGGTCATAGATTGCATATAAACATGGCATGACAGCTCCCCACAAGTGAAGCCAAAGCATCTTGATCACCCCCTGGTGGCTGGCTTCAGTATAAACCCCTCCTCCTTTGCGTTAGTGGATGGTGCATGGGCCAAACTAAATCACAGTACATGTTAAATACATTTCTCTTAAAGATGGTTCCTCTCATTTTTTTAGGTAGTTATTATAACAACAAAGTTTGCCAAATTTTTCAGGTAAGTTTGGTTTTAGTTATTTGATGCTTTGAAAACAGGGTAAAACATCATGATTGACGGCTAATGCTGATTTGTGATTGGTTGAGGGCCTGTTTCTGCTCCACAATCACTACTGCGCTGACTCTGGCTCCAAATGATGACAACAGCAGCAGCATCTGTGTCAGTGATAATTAAGGTCTGTTTTTGTTCAATGGAAGAAGGAAGATATGTGTCGTCCATCTTTATATACAGTCTATGCTTTCTGCTCATATTCTACTTTCTAGCTCACATTTAAACACAGGTAAGGACAGAGCATTGGTAGCTGAGAGGAAAGGGTTTAAAGATTTTCAGTGCACGCTCCCAAAACGTTGGTGGAGGATTGTTTAGGTCAGTCGAGGATCTTGGAGTCTCCTCTGCGAGCTGTTATTCCTCTCTCTAAGAGCCGGTGGCTCATAAGACTGCCTGCACTCATACACAAGTGTGAAATCTCTATGTCCTTCATTTGATTTCTACCATTTCTCTCTCTCCTACTCTCTCACTCTGTCTGCCTGAGCCCATTTCCACATTTCTCTAACCGTTCCACTGCTTCTGGTAAATGGACGTCCGGGCAGGAAATTCTCAGCTCTGTCCGAGACGGGTTTGCTCTCCTGATAAAATCTCACCGCCCGTCCCTGGGTGCTGACCTCTTCTTTGCCTTAAGGGATGTTTATCAGTGATTGTGGGGCACTGATTCTGTGCTGAGGTCACTCTCTCCCCCACCTCGTGTCCATTTTCTCTCTATCTCCTGCAAAATTGAAAAGCGATTTCTGCAGCTCCCCATATTGTAGCCAACTGTCAATTGTTGTTAGTGCCCTCCTAGTCAATTAGGAGACCCTCCAAGTACTCGTTTACCTCAAGATGTTTCCCCCAGTATATCGAGTGACTGGGAAATTCACGCAAGTATGCAGGGAAATTACACGTGCAGGCAAATTTGCCGAGAAACAAGATGGAGTGTGGTGACGTATGGCTGGTTGCAGACGAATGGAGGCCGTGTTGACAGTAGACAGAGAGAAGGTGGGAAGGTAGAAGGGAGAAGGAGTAGAGTTTAGGTGCCGCGCATCAGTGAGGTGAGAAATTGCGAGAGCCGCACAGATGGCACGCTCTCATCAGTCTTACAGTCTCTGCCCTGGCACCAGAGCCGCCTGCCATGACCTCCGCAATGCATCCTTCACGTGTCCATACAGTAGCTGTTCATATTTAGGGTTTTCTGCTCATTACACACCTAGTGTCTATTCTGTCTTAACAGGTTTCAAAATCATCCTGGGTCAAAAAACAGCACCCCCCCCACTCAAGGTGTCATAATTGTTTTTAAGGATTTTACAAATTGTTAATTTCTTTTGAGTTTTTAATGAAATTATGTTTTCGATTTGGATTGGTTTTTCAAGTTTTTTTCAAGCAAAAGTCGTTGCATACTCGCTGTGAGAAGGCATCAATCATCACAGTTTGCAGTAAATTAGGTGTTTTTCCATTCATAAGCCTGCATGGAGCATACCTCCAGTAATACAAAATAAAGTGACTACTATGGGGTAGAAATTATATTAGCTTCTGATCATGTCCCACAGAGTTAGATACACGAGACAACAATAACAGACTCAGAACGTGACTTTCACAAGTTTGAGTGATAATTTATCAACAACTACTACAATATAACTAACAAGTTACATTCTATTTTTGTTATTTATTCACCCAGCTAACAGACCAAAGCCCTTTCTTAATTATTTAACATGTAATGCATGTGAAGGGTGTCGGTTCAGGGTTTTGTACGTGTCTTGAAAATGGTGACACCGCACTCAGGTATATGGTGAAAAAAATGTCTGATTGCTTAAGTTCCAGATTCAGTAAATGTTAAATAATAAAGAAAATGCTTTAGTCTGTTACTCAGAAAAAAAACAACATGAAACTCACTATCAGCACACAGTACTAATTGTTTGGGTCGTTTTTTTATTTCATTTTTTTAAACATTTAATGCATTTGTCAGTTCAGGGGTTTTAGTGTGTTTTTTAAAAAAATGGTGAAACAGCGCCACTCAGGTTGTGTGGTGAAAGGCGGCAGTGCACTGACTCCAGACCTCGTGGCAAACTCTGACAACAGTGGAAGCTGCTGCATGTGTTGCCAGAGAAACCACAGCGGAATATAGCAATGATATCTTTTAAAAAGAGCATTTTGGAGAGTATCTGGGATAATAGCAGCCGCTGTGCTTCATCGTGGAATCTGTTCACTTTGCGGAGGCTGCACAGGAAACTGGAGGAGGCCCTGAGGAGAGAGTGGACACCTGTGGAGGAGGAGGACCTCGGTGCTGCTTGGAAATGAGCAGAACTCAATGATGCTATTCAACGTCCTACCATGATTAAATGTGATGGACCTCTTCAAATACTGGTAAGTGAGCTAAACTCAGCCCCTCGCTGCTCTGTTGCTTTCTCATTCCGGGGCCTAGTTTCCTGCTGCTGAAGTGGCTGAGGTGCTTGTGATGTTATATAACTGTCTGGTTAAGGACCCTGAGATTTGTATTGCCTGCAGTACCATTTAATATTTACTAGTTTTATTTATTTTTTATTTTAATTCAGCACAGATGAAAAGAAATTCATAGACAAATTACAAATAATAAAATTAATATTCTTCAAACTTGACAAAATTAGATGATACAAAGATGACCTGCAGAAAATAATACGACTACCTGTGCGAGTCAGTCAATTAACAATAACATGCATAGCACAACACAAACAAAACAATAACCAACTGAAGCAATACTAATATCAATACAAAAGCAAGACATTTTCAGTCTGTGGTGTGAGTACTTATTATGTTGCGTACTTATACTGTATGTTCTGTTTACTTATGTGTTTACACGGGGGATCAGAGAGAAACAGCATTTCAATCCCGTCTATGTCCTGTGCATGTGGCAGAATTGACAATAAATAATAAATGAAATTGACTGATAGTTGGTTAGTGATCGTGATGGTGGATTGTTGATCTTGATGGTGGATCATGATCGTGGTGGCGGCTGTTTATGGTCTATGATTACAACAAGACTCACAATAACTCCTCCATTATAAATGTCATTGCTGCTCCCTTCGTCTCTATTAGACACCTTCTTATGTATGAACACTTTAAATATTGACACAGCTTTCCGTTTCTGCTTAAAACGCTTTCTTGTAATCAATGTTATAAATATTGTATGTTCAGTTACACGCGACATCTACTGCGCTTCTGTGCCTCCTGGGAGACTGATCCCTCCCATGCTCTGAGGTTTCTACATTTTTTACCTTGTTAATAGGGTTTTTTCAGTAGTTTTTCCTTGCTCTTGTTGAGGATTAAGAACAGAGGATGTTTCACCTTGTTAAGCCCTCTGAGACAGATTGTGATTTGATAAGTTGTGCTGTCTAATGAGGCTTTATCCTTTAACTTAGCGAGGACTGATATAGAGATGGCTGTTTCTATTAAGAAAGAGGCAATTCAGGTAATAAGTGTGTTGATGTGCTTGGACGTCAATGTAAACGTTGAGAGCGGCAGTTAATTTTCTGCCACTGATCTGTACTTAGCATCAAGTAAATCAGTACAGCCGAGTATAAATATAGCTGTGTGTGTCATGTGTTGTGATTCTTCCAATTTGATTTGAACTAATATAAGTACAATGTCTAAAGTTAATTTTGCTTTCGAAAAGTACAATTATAGCAGAAAATGAAATAATGAAAAGACCCACATTAACAAAGAACTAGACTGTGGGAGGCTACACAATAGCTATGTTGAATAAATGAGTTATCAGCTGCTTTTTAATGGCATGAACAGAGACAGTACCACCAAGGCCACCTAATACCTAATGTTCATGTTAGAGGACCAGTTAAACTTGGCTCACTGGCATTTTCTCTCATGTTTATAATCATATGATATATGCCTCCTTTTTTGGCTTGGGTGGATGTCCCTATTTTGCGCTATTGTTTGTGTTTAACATTTGAATAAGGCCTGCAACCAAGAACTCTTTTCATTATCATCTAATCTGGCATTTATTTCTTTGATTTATTGTTTGATTTAAAGTTTTATTTCACCATCACAAGGTCAAAAGAAAAATCTCCAGATGTCTAGTTTATTTTAAAGCTCCAAAGATAACAGTCTACAACTACATATGACAAAGGGAACCAGCAAATACCCTACTTTGAGAAACTGGAAGTAGAGGAGGACTTCAGTTCTTAACAAACAAAATGACCGGAATTATTATTCAGCTATCTATATTTTTTAAATCAAATTAATTAGTTTTTTTAATTTAATTTAAAACGTGTACCCTAGTTTGGTCTTTATCATGATAACTGTGTGTTTGGCTAGTAAGCAAATTACTGGAAGAAAAGATGATTATATTTTATAATCTGTGACAACTCAGTGAAATTATAGTGATCTAAAATAAATCGGTAATATTGGATTATGATAATCTGATCAAATTATTGGCTACTTGTTCAAATCAAATTGGATTTAATGAGCCCTCAGCTTCAGGATTCAACATCTGTGTTTATCGGAAATAGTTCATAGATTTGACCAATTTAGTAAAATCCAATCTACGATGAATCAGATTGGCCCAACTCGCTCCCTCTCCTCTGCTTCCTTGTCTCCCTTTCTCCTCAGGAGGAGAACAGACGCGTAGGCAGCACTAAAGCAGCAGCTGATTGTGTTTTGTGATGTTTATCGCTCCCCTAGCTGCCAAAGATTTACAGTAAATATCTCCTTTATTGCTCACACTGCCCCCCCCCCCGTTTACACCGCTGCACCGGTTCCCCTCACGCACAAGTTCGGACACCCACAGTCAACTGGAGGCCCGTATAACCACAGCTCGTCTCCCCGGCCATATGCAGCGCCGACTTTAAACGAGGCGTCCTGCGTGTGTATCATATCATCAATCTCGTAAAACGCTGTTTATTGTAAATGTTTTTGGTCGTCCACAAACAAACTCTAACGTAAAAATCAGGGCGAAAGAGTGAAGTTCTAATATTGTTACTCCACAGTGCGACTGCCGCGGATGATCTGTGGAACAAAAGGGAACAATTGCCTCGGTCCTTGCCGCCTTTCATCCACTTCCATCAATAATGGCATGCATTTGGTTGAATTTGTATTCAGAGGAGGAGTGAACTTTAACCACAATTTGCACATATAAATTAAATGCTGCTTTCAGTGGTGGCTTTTTTTTTTTGGAAAGTGACAAAGTACTGGGGATAATGAGGAAGTTTAAAAAGTTATTCATGCCTGTGTGTGTGTGTGTGTATATGTGTGTGCATGTATGTTTAAGGAGAGGTTGTCTAATTAGAAACACAACTCTATATTTTTTTTTATTTGTCATTGTAATGTGGGTGTGTAAATATTCTGTATGACCCAGATGTGCGAGCTCTACCAATCGCGAGTCATTCTCAGCTGTCAATCCTCACTTATCAAATAACAAGTTAAAACACAAATTTACCATACAAATTAACACTTGAACAAATATTAGCGAGATAAGAACTAGCTAAAATGACAGAAACCCTCTGAGAAAGATTTTTGGGCGTGTTTTGACTATTTAAATTATGACCTGTCTTACAGCCAGCCACCAGGGGGTGATAGAGATGCTTAGGTTTCACTTTTTTTACAGTACATTAGAGTGTGAATTTTTACCATTGCTGTGTGTCACATGGAAATGTTTCATCTCTAAAATTAATACACACGTAAAAAATATAGTAACTTCAAATTCTCTCTGGGAAATTGGAACATTGAGGGTTCTGTGGCGGAATGTCGGTGCTCAGCTCCCACTTGGCGTCTGTTCAAGATAGATTTCTTTTTGTGGATCTCCCATGTTTTCATTTCATGCTTGTGGCCACGCTCCCATTTCACCATTACCCTCTCAGCCAGTCGGTTATCGTACCTTGTGGAGCATGGGAGGATGAGTTGGGGAAGGGTGTGGTGGGTGGGGGTGGGGGAGTTGTTCACATTAAGGTGAATGATATGGAAACTATCCGTCCCTAGTGAAGGAGAAATGTTCGGGTTTGTTGATGGAGAAAAGGATGTAAGGTGATGGAGGGGTGATGGAAGGATGAAGTGATAAAAGAATGCAAGTCTGAAGACGGGGTGTGGGGGGGGGACGTGATGGAAGGGCGGCCTCTCGGAGTCCAGGTCAACTGCTGAACTCTAAAAGCACCCATTTGATCATGACATGTCAAGGATGTGAGTAGAGGGAGAGCTGGGGGGACGGAGCGCCGGGGAGAAAGATGGCACAACCGCCAGGAAAAATGCTCATCGTTTGGCACCAGATTGAGTGATCCATTTCAGGAACTGGTGGGCACATATAGGTGTGTGCGTGTGTGTGTGTGTGTGTGTGTGTGTGTGTGTGTGTGTGTGTGTGTGTGTGTGTGTTTGTTACCTCCATTTCATGCACTGTCTCGCACACATCACTCCTCGTAGGTAGGTGGTGTATTGCTTAGCCCGTGGATTTGACGGACGGCACATCAGTGAGCCGCATCGATCTGAGAGGGCTGGGTGCGGGGGTGTGGGTCGGCGGGTGGGGGCGAGCTGGAGTTTGGTTGTCACAGACGGAGAGATGGAGGATAGTATCAGGCATGCAATCTCACAGCCAGGGACCCTGGCGTGGAGGGATAGGTCGGAGCCATCCATCTCTCTGCATTACCGTTAGCCGCAAGGACATTAAGCCAGAGGGATAAGGGTCTGTCTGGGGGTGTTTAGAGCTACGCATGGTTATCTCTCTGTGGGGACCTAGGAGGCCAGAAGCCGCTGATACACCCAGGCAGATGGGCACTTTCTCTGCTTTGAAGTCTTGTCAAAGTATAGGAGGCACAGAGGGCGAGTGCAGGGTTATAAAGCTTTCCCCCCCCTCCCCCCCCTCACTTTCTTTGTGCTCTCTTGTCCCTGTGTTTTATGCTCAAGTGTATTTAAGATCAAGTGTGTTTTTTTGATGTTTTCAAGTGCCATTAAGAGCTAGAGAGTATAGAAAAGTCATTGATTTATGGAGCGACATGGCCACGTGAATTCCGACATGCATTATGCATTTTATCTCCCATTCTTCTTGCTGCTTCCGAGAAACCCGAGTGGTGGTTACGTGATAAAATACCCCACATTCTCTACAGGCTGACCACTGCCTGATTAGACAGTCAAGACAGACTTTAGAAAGAAGAGTTAGAGGCGGAGCACAGGGAAAACATAGAGTGGGAGAGAGGATGAAGCTTAATTCTGCAAATAAGTCTCATCCGGACAGCATGATGCAGTCCAGTGCTAGTTTTTGTTTCACTTGCACGCTTTAATTTACGGTCATACAACACAGTTTAAAGCCCCTACAAGGAACTTTTCATTTTCCTTGATTTTGGCGCCTCTGTGGACAAAAGCGTTAGTGTTGTCACTGTATTCTGTCGTTAAAAACCTCGGTCTGGCCAGGATGCAGAGCGATGAGGTCATGATCTTGCAATTCACAAATATAATGACCATAAGCCATAACTGTTTTGGAGGAAGAAAGTCAATGCAGGATTGTTTTTTAATACTTCCGGATCACGTAATTCTCTGTTGAATGCCCGACGAACGTTGACTCCCGTTTTAGCTCGTGCTTTATCACCAGTTTTTCTTTATTTTTATGTAATTTCTGTATTTATTTGCTTTGCTGATGCTCCTGTGGTCCGACCTAACCACAGACATTAAGAATAGTTTATAGAAAAAGCCAATTTTCTCCCTGATTATCTACTTTTGTTGTTCATAAAGAGGTGGCGGTGTTAAAATGAGACCGTTAAAAAATGCCTAGTATATGTAAATTGTAGCTGCTCACTAGCTAAAGCCCAATAATGTTAGAGTTAGTTTGACTTGGCTCGTCTGTGTGGAATAGAAAACGAGCTCTGATCGCCTTTTTCTGTCCGAGAGGATCCAAACCGAGCCGATGTTGTGTTTTTTTGTCCTAACGCGACCCGAGCCTGGTGCAGTCGATGCAAACTGTGTTACCCTGTCCCTGACACACATGGTTATTGCTTGTTTTCCACGATTACAGCCGTGAAAAAAAAAATCAGCCCAGCCAACGTGACCGACCCAAACCCGAATATCATTTTCAAATGTTTGTCCGGACCTGTGTGGAAATTTAAAGCAATGTTTGTTTTCAATGGTTTTCCTGACAACAGTACAGCACGATGAATGGAATTTAGGATAGTTTATTCACAGCAGAAACAGTGTTTAACATAAAGCTCCATCCTGTATGTAGCAAGAAACATCGTATGACCTCTATTATACAACTACCATTTGCAGTTTCAAAGTTAAAAAAAACAGCTGTAGACTTGCAGCCTCTCCCTGCAGACACAGACTGTGTAGACAAACGAGTAAAGCGAAGAAGAGTGTGCGGCATCCGTGTCACAAATGAGTCTGAAAGCCCGTATGGTGCGATAAGAGAGAGATAAAAAGGAGCCCTGATGGGGCCTTTGAGGACCGTCTAAATGAGACAGGGATACGGCTGCGATATGCAGTGTTTTTCACTCTGAAAGCCTGTCGGCCCTCGCCGCCTGGCCGGACACTCCCCTGGTGCCATGGTGTGGGACTCCTCCGATCAATATTTTATGCTATCAGGCTCAGCCAGACACACATATACACATCATACAGCTACAGGGCTGCATATCGGCAAGAATCTAACGATACGATATATGTCACGATACACGGTTAACGATTCTTTATACTTAGATTTTCTCTTAATCAGTTGCAGTACAAAGAACAACTCAACATAGAGTTAATTTTTGTATGCAATCAGAAGAGTGAGATCTGCTTTTTCATTTATCACAGTTCCTGCTACAACATAGCACTACTTTCTGTGCAATTTGAGGAAATACATTTATATTTGCCTATATCATAAAAAATGTAATTGCCAGATAAATACAAAGTAATTAAAAAATCTTAATTAACCTACATGTGCAGTGGGGTCCAGAGGACATATTGAAAATCTCCAATTTGAGGATCCAAAAGCATTTAGCTGAAGCTACATCCAGAAGCGATGTCAAGTCAAATGAAAAACAAACATTTAAGAGTCGCAAGTTTGGGTCATTGACCAGCTCAAGTTTCAAGCACATCAATGCTTATGCTTATGTTCATTAGACAATTGCATCACAACTAAGTGAAAGTGTCCAATGAAACTCTCAAACACTCCAAAGCAAATTAAGGTAGACCGAAAGTGACCTGAGTTAATATATAAATCTTTTTTATCTGGGAAACCAGGCCAAACACGAGTCTGGGTTAAGAAATACCAGCACCTCATAGGAGACGCCTTTAAAACTTTCCTATTTACTGAGGAATCCACGTTCAAAAGAGATTCATGGCAGTAACAGAGGGGTGCATGTAAGGAGCTGAACAGGAGAGAAAAGGAAATGACAGTGTATCAACCTGACAGAAAGTCTGGAGATGGGCACCTGTGCAGACTCGACTCCACCGCGACCAGAGAGAAGTACCACTCCGTTCATCAGAGACACACTGTACCCTCTGCTTTACATCATTGTGGAGAAAGATTCACACGACAGCAGGGTAGTGACCACAAGCATCTCAAAGCTTTGCAAGACCTACTTGAAAAGCAAGGAGACCTGACTGTCCTCCACAAGTCGCCTGACCTCAACCCTCTGGATCGTTATCGGACACTTGAAGACTGAGAAAGACGGGCGTACTGTGACATGACAAGAAGCCATGATGTCAACTCAAGTTTTACACAAACTTGTGGAGTCCGTGCCAGATCACTGCATGCTGTCATTGAGCAAAAGTGGGACCTAACAACGAGGAAGTATTCCGAAATCAATGTACTTCTTACAACTTCAACTTTTCACTGAATATATATATATATCAAGGATCTCCTTAGTGCCTTCTGTACGCTCTGTCCACCCTGGGAGCAGATTCAACCAGTGGTTGGAAAATAAGTGAATCTGTCACCTAGCTTTGCTAATGCTAATAATAGCATTGCACCGTGCTGCGATTTAGTCATCAGGGGTCTTAACCCAGACTCGTGTTTGGCCTGGTTTCCCATTCTGAGAAGTGGTTTAGAAACTGCGACATTTCCAACAAGACCACTTTTGGTGCCTTTGCTGATTGGAGTTTTGGGTTCTTACTTTTCTATCAACCACTGTCTGCCATACAGCTTTTCATTTAACTATTAATTGAAAATCAATAGTGTTTTTGAGAATAATAATACAACAAAACACTGCGATTCTCATGTTTACCATTATTGTCCTACACCCCTGTACAGCTACCTGAAAATATGGCAAAGACAAATTAGATCATTAATTAATAAGAAAAATAACTTTATTTTGGTAACTATCAAAAGCAAACTCTCTGCTTACCACTAAATTAGTTGAACATTACGAATTCTTTAGCTTCTAAAAGCATCGGTGTGACAAACCTCACAGAGAGAATATAGAGACCTCCATTACAGCCAACAGATGTTGATTCTGTGTTAATTGTGATTATAAAAGTTACAACGGGACAGAGGCAGCAGATGACCCTTTTTTATTTACCTAACAATAAAAAGACGTCAGAACAAAATTGGCATCATGTGGTTTGGTTTGGCTATTGTTAAATTAAGACATAATGTTTTAGAGCAGATTGAATGTAGTTTAGAGGCCCAGCTGCTAAGAGACGGGTTCAGGAGACTGCGAGGGAAGCGTCACCGTCCCTTTTCATGAGTTGGTGTGTGTGTGTGTGTTCTGCAAAGGTTTGTGTGTATTACCCAGAGTTGAATTATTTTACGTGGAATTATTTTACAGATTGAACAGTGATACAGTATCTCTTGTTTAACGGTTCGGTTCAACTCACCTATCAGTGGTGCACAATCTCTTTTGCACAGCGTCGTCCCAGCCGAATGAGGATGATGATCTCTTTTCCCATCACTCTGTGTTTTTTGTTTTACGCCAAGCAAGGCCCCCCCACATGCAAATTTGTGAGTACACTGCGCATTCATTCTCGTACACAAGCCACATGCGCGCACTGCGAGACCATCGAGTGGAACAGCAGCCCCTCATTCTATTTCATGGTGAATTCTGCTGGCTGTGAAGGCGCTGTGTGTTTGTGCTTGTAAGTACTTTATGTGCAATTATGTGTGTGTGTGTGTGTGTGTGTGTGTGTGTGTGTGTGTTTTTTTTGTTTGTTTTGTCCTTGCAGCAATTTTGTGTTTGCGCCTGCTGGGTGTATTTACTTACATCGCACTGTCTCAGTGTGCACATGTACACACAGCTGCCTCTGTATCACAGCCGGGCTCCCTGTGATCCGAAGGGAGCTCCAGAGCTTTGATATACTTTCATAGGAACGCAAGGGGATAGTGGGGCCTGTCAAGCGAGCCCAACAAAGCCAGACCTTCTAGGTAGGTGGATGTGTTATTGGGAACAGAGCAGACAGCCATCGCTAAAACCAACACCGTGCTGAAAAATGTGTGCGTGCGCATATTCATGCACAAGTTCTCCTGTTTGCCCTCCAGGAGCAAGGATCTCTGCCATGTCAATAACAATGAGTGCAGCCAAGATTTTAATGGGAATATAATCTCCTGCTTATTTGTTCTTTCTCTGGCACTCGGTGTATTTAGCTTTCCTGCTGCGGTTCAGTGCGGACAGAACCGGGAGATGGGGGGGAAAAAAAGGAGGCCGAATATGATCGACTGAAGGACGGCTTGTTAGAGGAGCAGAGAAGGGCAGTAAGGAAGGAGAAGAGAAATATGGATAAGATCGAAGAAAGATTTGGACATGGCGAGGAAGGAGGGGAGGATATAAAATATAACAGCAAGGAGCTGGAGTTTCAACAAAAATTCCCACACATAAAGTCCTCCAGTTCATCTCTGGCTCTCTTGACATTGTATTTCATCCTATCGGAGCCCTTCCACCCTTACCTCTCCATTAATGCTTTTATTATGGCATCACACCTCTCCTTTTCCAACACTTATATGACACGCACGCACACACACACACACACACACACACACACACACACACACACACACACACACACACACACACACACACACACACACACACACACACATACACTAGGAAGCAATGATCCTTTCCTTGGCCTCTGTGAGACCAAAGACCTCTCTGCTAGGAGATAACGAGTTCCCCGAGAAGAGTGAGCGAGACAGGTTAGAAGTGAGATACAGAGAGATGAGGCCGCTGATAGGAGGGAGAAAAATAACACTCAGCAGTGCATGACTCCCCTTCTAGTGACTAATAATGTTGTCCTTAAGGTGGCAAGAGGTATTCTTGCTTTAGTTTGTCTTCCTCCCTTTCTACCTCGAACCCAAGGATACAACCCAGCTGTCCTGGTGTGTGTGTGTTTGTTTGTGTGGTGGTAATTGTTCCCATTTGGGTTGTTGAAATTATTTAATGATTGAAAATCAGATACATATTTAGAAATATACCAATACAGTCATTTATGAACCATCTGGATGTAGTTATTAATACACTGTTTGACTGCAGCTTTACTGCTGTTAGCATAAGTGAACGTTTATGTATTTTACACTCTGTATAACTCAAACCAGATCCGCTGCTTCCCGCAGAATTCCCATTCGTATCTTCGGTGGCAGTATTTGCTGGGAGGCTGGGGGCTGGTGTCAGGTCGATGAGGGTTTGATTATTGTGATTGCCCAGTGAACACGCGCACCGCACGCCCTTATCCCCACGTACATGACAGGTACACAGAGACGGCGTGTGTATAGGCCGAGGTCTGCTCGCCTGCTGAGCGCTGCGCGGCTGTAGCGGGAACGTGCATAGCTGAAGCGGAAGCTACCGATGTTATGCTGAGATCTGTCTGTCATGCTGAGGACTGTCCATCAGAGAGAGAGAGAGAGAGAGAGAGAGATAGAGGGTTGTTATTACTGTTATTTTCAGAAGTGTGAAAAAAGTCTTTTGGATCATTATGAAACTGTGACGGGACAAATTTGATCTTAGCAAGCCACCACAGGGGGAAATACAGATTTATAATATAAAATGTGATCCAATACAACATTGAAGCTAAACAGTTAATCTTGTAAAAGTGTATTTGTTTATCACTATAAAAAAAATGCAATATAAGTGTCTCACCAGACTGTTACGGCTTTGAACCTCTGCTTTACCACATTGTATTTCTTCAGCCGCAGACTCTCGCTCATAAAAACGACGCTTCAACTGTGACACATGTTATAAAATCTGAAGTAATCAATAACGTCATCTCGGTGTATATACTGCGAAATCAGTTTGGGTGTCTGAAGTGTCATCCGTGGCTCTTGATAGCTGACCGAGCCGCGGTGATGCCGCCGATTGAGACTCCCCTGGGGCACAGAGAGGCGTATAAAAGCTATCTTTCACACGGTAGTTATTCTGTCATCAGCTGACATCAAAACACAAGGAGAAGTAAAGCAGTCCTGCCACAGTGACACAACACAGAGAACAGAGGGAGATACTATACACTCGAGAGGTATATCATCCCTTCTTTTAAGAGGAGCCTTTTGTTGACACCTGGTCTCCAGGCGGCTGCAATATGAGAGCTCTGCTGACTGATCAGACTGGAATAGAAACGGGGTGAAACAAATTTTTCCGCTCCCGCAGCTGAGACGGCAAATTTCAGATACGTTTTATTGCTTTTAACATTATTATATACCTCCGACGAGCAGTTTGAGGTTGTGCGATACAGCCGAACAGAAATTAGACAGGATCCAGCCTGCAGAGAGGGGACACACGGAAGGTAGGATGTGGGAATAAACAACTTTTTCGGTGTTTAAAATTGTAAATGCTCACACTGTGCTGCAGAAGTACATTAAATCACAGGCAGGCAATAAGTCGGAACATTTGAAAAATAAAAAGCACTCTCATTCTTTTTGATTGCCCAGTCGGGAGCCCGGCATAATAAAGCCGTCATTTGAGTTGTATTTGAGGTCACAACATCCTATAATTCTCTTCTAGGATGGATCTGCTGTACTTCAGAGGTAAATGGGTGTGTCTATAACTCGTCTTTGGAGAAGCAAGCTTAGTAACTTCTGAGTATTATACCAATAATAATACTCCTCCCTTGTCCTTAAGTGATTGAATATATTCTTTGTCCCTGTCAGTCACATTTACTCAGCTCCTCTTCTACCCAACCTTAACATCCCGCTCTCTGTTTTCACAAGGTCAAGCCCAGGGCAACACTCTAAAGAACGCCGTTTTCCTTGTGTCTTTGTTAAGTTGTTTTCTTTTCTGCTCTCAAATGATCAGCGCCTTAGAAACAGCAGGTCCAAGGGAAATCACATTGTGTGGATTAGTTTCAAATGTCACCCACTCCTCAGGCGATACGAATTACATAGATCAGAAGGCTGTTTGAACTAGAAGCATAAGGGTCCAAAAGCCTGAGCAAGGTGACCACCTTTTACTGGATCAACAAATCCTATCATCGGACCGAACATTCAGTGTGACTCTAGTTTTGGAGGCTTGTTGAGAAATTCAGCGTGAAAGTCAAAGACGCCTTGCGGCATGATTCCACACCTCTGCCAATTTCAAGTGTTTCCGATAACTTAACTTCTAACTTGTAACGGAGCTCAAGGAGACGTTGTGGGCAGTGAAACAATCAAAACTCTGGCGACAGCATCAGCTGGTCCAGCTGTAGAGCCTGACCGATACAAATCTGCAGATATGAGCCTTTCACAGCCAATATTGTTATAGAACTTTCTAAATTGAAGTTCAATACATTTGAATTTGTGTTTTCTTTTTATTTGTAGTAAATCATGATAAAGTGTATTGTTAAACTTTAAAATATAAAGTCTCATAAACAACTTTTGTTGTAATAAAGGTTTGATGACGACATCTTAGGACTCATTGCCAATGTACCAGCCATTTTTTTACTCCCTAACATCAGAATCAGCATCAGCCCAAAATCTGTCAGGTTCTAGTTCTGAATATAAATGCAGTTATTATTAGTTTCTGTGTTCTTGACGTTATTCTGAATCATAATAGTAAAATGTGTGGTTTGTAGAAACTGTAGGAAAAAGCAGCATCTCTACCTGTTCGCTGAAAGTCTTGATCAAACTTTTCAACATGTAGATGTGTCTTCGTGTGCTTGAAGTAGAGACTGCTTTAATCATTTTAAAGAAGATTTAGAGGAAAAATAATTATTTCATAATGTGCTTTGATTCAAATTTAATCTTTCGACAATCTCAGTGGCTGAGCTGCAACTTTCTTTCCCCGCAGTTTTTTTTTTTTTTTTTATTTTTGCCCTGTAGCGCGACTGTAGCACCACCTGGGAACTCTTTGCTCCTGGTGATGATAGTTTTTCATTTAGCTCACTTATTGCATCTAAATTAAATTTGGGAAGTGCAGGAAACCGAGAATATAAACTTCTTTTTCTGAAGTTCTGCGTTATGTGCATAGTTGTTATATTTCCACAAGCGATCATCTATTTTTATGTGGTAACTATAGGGTCTTAATGAGCTTTAATGTTGTGTATGGCTCTGCTGGCTTGTACCTCTCACAGCTGTCATGGGAGCATGGGACAAGGTTTATGTCCCCTTCAGAGTGTTCTTACAGTTTATATCTTCAGACGAGGTGCATTCAGGGGCCGTCGGAAATGCTTACGTCTGCTAGCTTAGCCTCTTCTGGTGGACTTTTAGGCTTAAAACATGGTGTAAATGATCTAGTTTCGAGTCGAATATGAATGTCGGGGCTTGCGGAGAAATTGAAAATAAAAGAATACAAGTGATATTTTCACTGTGTTTCATCTAAATTGTACGTATTGTTGTTTTCTTAACCATAGAATGGGCCCTTTATATTTATATACTGTATATTTACATCGGGAGCGGGTCCTCTGTACGGAGGCCGCCATGTTTTTTACAATAGTCCAGACTTAACAAACTAAACACCCTTTGAGTTTTTATCACAACTGAAGGCTACCACAGGTTCTCGTTCATGTTTGGATGGGGAGGGTGAGGTGAGAGGTATTCAGCTGCAACATGCAACTTCACCACTAGGTGTCACTAAATTCTACACACTGAACCTTTAAAGGGTAAATCAGCATCAAGTCACAGGGAGGAGAAAACGCTGCTTTGCCTCGTTCTGTGTGTTAGATCCAGGAGGCTTTTTTGCTTCGACTGCTGGAAGGATGACCTCCTGCAGCTTCACTGATGTTCATTTCAGATTCAGTCCACAATTCAGTTTTCCCCCATTTGCGATTCTGTGCTGAGTTTCTGTCAAACCACAAGAGAAGATCACACATCTTTGCTGGTAGAAAGCTGGTTTACTCTAATAGCCCTCATACTGTATAGCCATTTTCTCGTGTGAACTAAGGCCTGACTCTCTGGACGTAGTGCAGAGTTTCCCTTTCAAACATGTATCACTCAACAGGAGAATGTGAATGTGAATTTCCTCTACTAGAAACACTAAAAATGCTTTACTTTACGTGAGGGTTGCCTGAGCAGATCATGCAGAAGTCAGGACATAATGCAAAAAGTATGCAATGGAACAGTTTCACAGTTGACCCTTACCAAGAGTTGACAAATGTCTTTCAATTAGAAATTTTTATTGGCATTTTCATGGAAATTACCTTTAGTCTTGACACAATTGGATACAACATGGACTTTGTACAAGGAGCCGACCGGTTAAAGTCAGTTTAATGTCCAGTCCAGCTGGGTTGCACATTAGCATTTTCCCATTCATCTCCTCCAGGTGAAGTCTAGAAAAGTTCACTGTGTGCATGTGTGCATGTGTGAATGCATTAAACAGTGCGATACTGAATATTTCACTGTCTACAGTCAAATCAGAAACACCCCACTGTCATTTAATACCACATACATTTAATATTGGTAAGGTTGAAACATTTCACAGATCCAACAGCTCACTTCCTCTACATTTAAATAGCCGTTGTACCAGGACATTTAGATTTACATGTAGTGATGGAGTGAAAGTGAGCAGCCGGGGGCCAGAGTTCCTGTTTGGGCTGGACTGCAGTTTTCCTCCAGCGCAGCATGTCACACTTTAGCAAACCTATTTCTGTTTTAGACTCGGATGGTCCCTGCTCTCATCAAAGCAGTTTTAGCATCACGGTAAATTGACTCAACATATGTGGCTATTTAAAGAGATGGTATTTTAAATGGCCCCCGATGTTCAACTTCAAGTAGTTTTGTCGCTCCTGCTTCCTTGTTGCCCTCAGCTCCGTCGCTCTCTGATTGGCCTGCTCCCCCTCTCCCATGCTGTAATCAACTCTAAAGCCGTGTCAGTAACCATTAACGCTCACTGAAGGGCTTTTATGTTGAGGCAGCAAAAGTGTGTTTACTTTGTCGCTGAGCAAAGTGACGGATTGCAAACTCTTTTGTTGGAAATAACCTGTGCACTTCCAGGTTTGAACATTTTCATTGGCAGCTCAGTTTTAAACATGCAAGGGAGGAAGGGACGGTAATAACATGCAGTCACAAGCGAAGCAGTGATTGAAATTCAAAATGTGTCAAGAAAATCAGTTTAGGTGAAGTTTTGCGGGGCTAGTTTTATTCATACTTAAGCCATGCATAATGTGCTTCCATAGCAACGACCAAAGTCTGCCGCAGACTTTCGCTTCTGGTTCCAAAGCTTAATGGGTAACGGTAGCATTTAAAATATTTTTGGCTGCAGTGTTCAGTTTGGAAGTCCTTCAAAATGAGGGACTGTGGTGATTCAGTTAACAATCTCTGCTCTGTATGACCCACGATTATGGCAAAACATGGCCTGCTGACTTCCCCGCTCTGACTGCAGTCATTTCAGCATGAAGTAACACTAAACGGGCCTGTGGTCTTTTGACCCTAAACATGGATGTGCTCTATCCATTAACTAATATGACCCCTTATATGTGGACATTTTTCCGGAATCTAAAACTGAGAAACTCTTTTGGGACAACGTGTCCTCACAGGTAGGGTAAAAATATATTAAAATATCTTTTATCTTTACTTCCTTTTTAATTGTTCTGCAACTAAACTTGTCAATCAAACCCCCACAGTATGGCATCATAGGGGCAAACCAGCATGAAGCCATAATTATATGCTTTCTCTTTTTTTGTGTCAGAGTTCTGTAATGCAAGACAAATGGTAAACACGGTATTTGCATAAGCAATGTTTAAGGCGGCTAAAATGTGCTACACCAACAGGTTTTGCTTTTTGGATTCCTTTCATATTTGGGTACCTTTACATATTCTTATTTGAAGTTAAGTGGGAACAAATGTGTCAGTTAAAATATTTGAGGAAAACTGAGGAAACCTCAATTGCGTTAAAACTGTCACCAAGATGGCTGTCGTCACAGACCCGTCGATTGGTTGAAAATGTAGGTAGAATTTCAGTTGATTGAGATTTACAGTACTTTGGTTGAGTTCAGCCCTATAGTCCTCTATCTTTCTCGCTCTTGTAACTTGATTTGGTCAATTCTTTAAGGCATTATGTTGTAAATTGTCCTTTTATTGTAGCTTTTGTCTTTTTTCTTTTCTGTTGTTGATGAAAATTCGACTATGACTTCACAAGTCAGGCCAACATTAAGTAAAAGGTTTTTTATAGAAAATGACATTAGTCCTAAATTTCACATATAAAAATACAATGTTGACTTTAGAATGATTGGATTGCTGAGTTGGGTCGGACAGAATTTGAAAGATCGGGTCATACTGATCTGCAAACCACCAAGTGATGCTGACTGGATATGATGTTTGTTCAACAAAGCCATTCGGTCTCGCTGTTATTCACATGTCCTTAACTGTGTTTATTGTAGGACACAAGAGGGAATAGTCATTTTAATTAGGGTGTTAGACAACAGTTTGTGTACACATCACCACCGTGGGACATTTTAGCTATTTTGGTAGAACTCAGCATTATAGACCACTGCAGAGTATGTTCAGTTCTCTGAATAATGTGACATGGAAATCCCTGAAGTTTACATTTAATTTAGCAGCAGTTGATTCCATTTGCCTCCAGTAATCCACCTCTCAGTCTCTTACATCCCAGGGTTCATACTTCTAAAAATCAAAGGCAGACATAGTAGAGTGGTTTTCTCGATTACCTTATTCTATATTTACCACTCCATATTTTTTTGTTACTGGCGTTAATGTGATTTGTAGGTAATGCAGGGTATTGATGCATTTGATTAAAAATGGTGACAGGGACACAATAGATACATATACAGAGGGAGCCTTCATGCGTTCATTTTGTCTGTATTTGCACACATCTTTTGAAAGCTTACAGACAAAAACTGAAAAAATGGAGCAGTACCACCGTAAAAACATAGGGGGCAGTGGAGCTAATAGCTCAAGCGAGAGGACTGTAGGTCACGAGGAAGACATTTTAACAATGGCGGAACTTTTTGAAGAATATGTTACTTCGACCGAAACAGGAAGAAACTGCTGCTTTTGCATCTATGACATTATCCTAACCTCCATCGTAGACATGTTTTCAGAAACCATCGACTCTGCGCTGCCATCTAGTGGATGTATTGCTAAACAGCCATGCCAATGCAAAGGATGCATGGAAGTATGTGAGCAGTGACAGATGCGCAGTTTGAAACAGACACATCTTTTTTGTACACAAGAAAAACAAATCTATGAGCCTTCTGTCAGAACGTGAAGGTGTGAATGTTTTTAATGTTTTCTTGGAGAGCAGGAGCTACATTTTCACAAAATGTCTAATCTACTTCAATGGAATAAAGTTGTTTCATCTTCATCTTCATATCAGTAATTTAATTTATGTCTTAGAAGCCGGTAATTAAAACTATGTCCGACTCGGATGTAGACATTTTTTCTGTCTCTTAAATCTTGTAATAACTGCAAACGAGGAAGAAATTAATAACTGAAATACTTAAATATATTCTTTGGCTTTGGCTTTGCACATCTGAAAGCTGGCAATATGTCAAACGTCCTGGGAGTATCTAAACCCCGAGTTTGCATGTGTTTCATCTGAGGCGTTGCTGGTGCACACCTTCACTCCTGCTCGCTGCACTGTGCTGATACTGGTGCATGCCAAATCACAGCGCTGTACCTGTGTAGCTGTGTTGTGCTGGCTCTCTGATATGCCAGTCATGGATGAGGTAGTTTGAGACTTCAAAGTGGCTGAAAGTAGCTCAGAGTCAGCCTCAGTCTTTAGGCAGGCAGGTCCAGGTTTACCTGACAAGCCTCTTAAAACACTTAATCCTGTTAATTCACAATGTAAGTCTGTTTGCCGCACAGTTCTCTTCCACAACTAGAGCTCAGCCCCGACTGAGTTTGTCTGAAACAAGTTAAGCTGGAAAGTCTTCACAAGGAACATTACCTGTGTGTGTGTCTCTCTGTGTGTGTGTGTGTTTGTGTGTGTGTGTGTGCCAAACACAGGAATCACAGATTATTTTCGGACAGACACAGTTAGGACTTTAATTGGGCCGTGGAGTGACAGAAGACCGAGGTTCAATTGTAAACTGTCAGCTCTGCTATATATTTTTAAGCCATGTGTGATTAAAGCTGCAATTCTTCACACCTTATTTGTATAGCATGTGTTATTTCTGTCTTGTGTCTCTTATCCTTTTTCCCTATCAAAATTTTGGGTTAATTATTTACACCCCCCGACCAATGTGGGCTTTTGGGGCCAATAGCAATAATTCTGGTACCAATATACTGGTCGATATACATAACAAAATTCCTAAGATGTCGTTATTAAAGAAATGTATTAACATTTATACAGTTGAACCCCAAAGGTTATTTTGAAAGACTGACTAAATAGAAAAAAAAACACACAAGCACAACAAAACATAGAAGTTGAATTAAGAAAATAAAATATTTTTACTTAAAATGTAACGATAAATGCTATTTATTCTGTAAATAAGTTTTCATCTCCACAAACATTAATACTGATACCTGCTCACATCAGCTGATATTATTCTCCAATACCTAAATCTGTTGGACTATAATATTCATAGAAATACATTTGTTTTGACCTAAATTAATGAGGATATGATTTGTCTTTGGATGTTTTTTTTGAATTTTGGGAAAAATAATACAAGCTTGAATTTGAAGTATTATCTCTCCCCTTCGATAAATATTGAAGGATCAACTTTTCATCTGTCCAACACGCATTCTTCTCATTGAATTGGGTCTGTGTATGTATGTCATAAATTGATCTGGAGAAACTACATGCAAAAGGAACTAATGCTTGTGTTTTTATATGTACCTTCAAACATGTTTTTTTTTTCTTTTAACTCAATTTCACCCGAGATGCACCCCCCCCCACCTCTCCCCACCACCAAGGGTATTTTTTAACTGTATCCCAACTGCCCCTGCCTTGAGTTATGGCGCTCGGTGATTCATTGAGCGATTCTGATGAGGTTATGAGCGAGCCAAGGACAAAGTTATCTCTCCTCTGCCCAACAGAAACACTGAGTTTATTAGCCTTCGGAGCAATAGACCTCGTTTTTTTTTTATCTAATCCTCTGTTCCCACACCTCAGCCGCTTCATACACTACATGCATTGGTTGGCAGAATACATAACACTGTAGAGAGACGGGTATACAAAAAAAAATGAAAAGAGGAAAAATCCATTACACTGCTGCCTTGACTTGTGGAACCTATATAGTGTAATTCATCCTGAAGCTTGCTCAACTCGGAATGGCCCTATTTACAGAGTTCCATTACAACAAGAAGAGGAGAGAGAGAGATTGTGTGTGCGTGTGTGTGTGTGTGTGTATATATGTTTGCGATTCATGGGGAATCATGTCCAGGGTATGTAATGGAATGACCAGAATTGTGTGCTCCTTTCCACCATTATTCCACCTGAACCCGGGGCAGAGAGAGAGAGAGTCTTACATGGGAGCTGGAGGCTGACAGCTGAATGGATGGATGGAGCCAAAGTAATGACACAATCCACTGCCACATTTACTGACATGCCTGTTTTTGTCGATGTGAATCACACACACACACCAGTGACTTGCCTGTCTTCAAATGCTTCATATCTGAACGACAAAATGGGTTGTTTTCCGATATGGCACCCCAGTGTTTATGGGATCGTGCAGCTATAACGCAGGTTCACCGTGCTGTATAGAGTCTCTCTTATATGATTCCCCGTGTCAGCCTTTACCTCTAGGGTTACAATGATCACACGTTGTCCTGTCTCAGGAGACCCACATCTGGCAGGTTGGTTTATTTTTAAGAACCCTACCGCTGCCTGGACCGAAGGGTCTTCAGAGCAGAGAGTGAGGATATAAGTGTAGGTGCTTTGTTTATTGTTCGTGGTCACGCATTTGTAACTGAACCTCAAACGCTGTGTGGCGTCTCTGTACCATATTTTCTGTAAATAGCAATTTGTTGGCTGAAACTATTTATTGGTCTAGCTTTTCATCATTGGTGCAGTTGGTCAAGATTTTATAAGACAGAATTGTATTTGGGACTAAAGAGGGTTATCTATTTGGACTTTTATTGAATTCAATATTAAATTGGAAAATACTCTTTTTTTAAATTACTCATAAGCCAAAGTGTAAGGAAATCATATTCTTTTAGTCTTTATTTTTCTTTTAAGCTAATTAATAGCTGAGATCTGGAAATGTGGTGGATCTCGAGCAGTCAGGCAAGATATAAATGAGACGTCAGCTTTATTTACATTATGTCAATTACCTCCCCTTGCACAAGACGGCTATAGAGCAGGGCAGGTTTTCTTAACTGTTGGAAACAATGTCCACAGCTACAGTGAGATACAGCTAAACGACAGTGGAGTGCAGCTGTCCCCTGGAATTCAGCCAAGCCGCACCAAATGGCCCACACTCACAAATCAGTTCCCTGAATGTGCCTGATTATTTTTTTTTTATCAAGATCTATTAATTATTTGAAGGTGTTTAAACAATGTCTGAAAGGTAAAATTGCATGTTCTGAAGTGCAACTTTACGAATGTGAAGCAGTCTAACAACAAGGTTCAGAATATATCAGTGGATCGGACTGAACAATAAGGAAATGAGCTGCGTGATTTGTAAAATATACAGCGCTGTGCCTTTCACCACTCTCTGTTACAATATGTCAACTTGAAGTCGCCACTAAAATCTCGTTTCTCGTAGAGCAATCCACTGAGTAATACAAACCTCACCAATCTGATGCTTGACCCTCCCGGAGAGTGGTTCGGTTTTTTTTCCCCCAACCAAGTTGTCATGAAGTGGACAGATATGAAGCGGAGGAAACAGAGCATGGAGACGAGATAGGAGGGAGCCACTGCGAGAAAAACCCAGGATGGAGAGATGACCGCTAAGAGGGGAGAAGGAGGAAGAGACAAATTACGGCAGTGTAGTTCAGAGAATCCCTTTTTTAAATTGGACGAACAGCTATGTGCAATCGGAGGTAAGAAATGGACAAGAACTGTAGAACCCCCACAAAAAAGTGCAGACCCACCCCCCCCACACACAAGTGAAACGCTTTCTAAAAATACATTTCAGGCCCTGCTGTAGGTGAAATATACTGGAAATATAGTTAGGTGATCCAACAGTAAAGTGAATACATAGAAATTACAAAACACATTTGCCTCTTAGATTTGTCCTATCATGAATAAAAAAAAGTTTAAATAAATTATCCACACACTTTCATTGACAGGAAAGAAAAATTGACAGAGATGTTTTGGTTTTTGGAGTCAAATCATCTGTTACTAGGCTGTGCAGCTAATTTCTCTTCCTGTGCACCCGGACCATTTCCCAGTGACTGCACACCAGCAGTGTATCCATGAACAAACCACCGACAGCGACGGCCTGGATAGCAACAGAATACACCTTCACACTACTGCTGTCGGAGCTTGGACAACAAACGGCGACAGGGAAAGAACATGAAGGGAACAGCACGGCTCGGTCGGAGAATACCAGGTTGACATTTGGACCCACTTTAGGTATAATGTCACTGAGAGGGGGAAAAAGTGTGGTATTGTCAGGAGAGAGAAACCCTGCACAGTTACTGGATCGCTCAGGAAAAACTCCACAGACCCGAAGAAACAACGGCAACAACCTCACTCAGGGTTGAGATGAAATCAAAACGGTCGTCATCGCCCGTTACTGCCGAAGTATAACACCAGCCGTAGTCAAATTTAATCGGCCGCGTTTAAAACTAGGGCAATTGCCTGCTTTCAGAATTATGTCATTTAAAATCAATGCTGCCGGTGCGCTGACTGAAAGCATAAGAACGTGTAGACATAATTAAAGTGTCACAACAGGCTGGTTACGACACAGTACGCTGACAGAACCACTGTACCATGCGAGAAGGAAGCCAAGAGTGCTGGGGATTCGCACACTTACGCTCTGCAGACAAACAAACACACCAGCCAACCTAATGAGCTGGAAATGACTCATCACTCCTCGTCTTTTTTCATCTTTGGGATAGATTCAGATGGCACACATCACACACACACACACACACACACACACACACACACACACACACACACACACACACACACACACACACACACACACACACTTGTTTGCCTCACAGACGGACCTCTGTATTCTGTCGATGAACTCTGCTGCGGAGAGGCTGCTGATGAGGACGTTTATAGAGTTTTTTTGCGATACGGCCACATATTCAGTATAATTAATCTACTGTCAAATTTGCCCACAGCGCTCCCCACACATCTTGTCATCTTGTACATAACATATGCTGCATCTTAAAGCTGGCTGTCGTTCACAGCCATCATCTGTTTGTAACCCGTGAAGATCTCGGCCAGCTTTTCTTTTTGTTGTGAGGTTTTCTCCAGCACCCAGAGTTGTCAAATATTGTTTAGTTCAAAATAGAGCCAGCTATTTTGATAATCTATTATTTTGATTAAAAAGAAAAAAGCGAGATTTGAATCTTTCCAGCATTTTCTTCGAATAACAATATACTACTCTTCTTGAACAACTTTCTTTCTACACGTATTACAGATATCTCTGCGACTTAATTACGAGTTTCAGGTGTCTACAGTGAAATTCTGACTGCTTATAATTCAAGTTCAAGCTACCTTTTTAATTTGCCTCAGTTCAAGATACCTTAAAATTAAATTTGAAGCAGTCAGAATGGTGCTGCAGATATCGTGACCTTGAAGTATGATTAGTCAGAATTGAATTGTAGATATCTGGGACTTGAATTAAAGTTGGTCATAATTCAACTGAATTGTAGATATCTATAATGAGAAACCCCATACACATGAATGGCAAAAGTAGTGTGAATGTTAATAGTCAAAATTTGAAGTCAAAATTTGAGTTTTAATTGAAACAGAATTAAAGATATTGTTTTGACTGGTCAGAATGGTCTCATAGATATTGTACATAAAATGTCTTACTTGTCACAAAGGAAGTACAACGAGCAGAATTGATGATGTTGATATATATTATGTTGATTCTGGATAATCTGCCCTATTAACCGGTATCACAGCAGAGAAGACTCATCTGAATGTGTCACACGTATACCAAAAAATAATTAAACAGGAAGTAGGCAAACCTTGTGCGCTTGTCAGAGTGCCAGCTCATCCCCGAGCAGATTTACGTGGACGTGTGTGTTTATTTCCATCGGTGTGTATGGACTGAATGAATCCACACATGGAGGCCTTTACTTTTCACCCTGATGGGAGCCGCGGATCAATACTGTATCAGCCGAGAGATGGGCGGCTGTCCCCCGTATCATTTGTTCCCTCTCCCCATCAGTTCCCTGGCCAAAGCATTAGAAAACAAAGGTGAAAAAGGGAGAAAGAAACGAGGCAAGACAGAATGACGGAGCAGGGAAATAAACAGAGGGAGAGAGTGAATGTGAACTCCATTGTTTCTCCAAGGCTACGTCCTCAAAGCCTCACGTAGAAATTAAAAGTGTAACTTTTTTTCTTTTAAATGTTTGGAACTAAGAGTCAAAGTGTGAGCTCTGGTATTTGCGGTGGAAGAGTTGGATGATTCACAATGTTTTTGAAAAGCTTATTTGTGTTCAAATTTATTTGTAAAAAATATAAAAAATATATCAATGCTCAAAATGTGTTTGGATAAAGGTAAAATTACACTTTTACAGGATCAGCGTAAACTTGGATGACAAGTTAAGAGGGAGTTCACTAAGCTATACTTTTATTTTATATTTTTGGACATTTTCAAATGGAGCAACGCCTCCCACCCTCTTGAGTATAAAGCTATTGAGTTGATTCATCTCCCACATAAGTTAAATGTTTCCAGCCCGCTGAGAAAGACTGCACCTGCTGGGACCCCCAGATGGAGCCAGAAACTTTTTGTTTTCCCGCCGCACTGTTCAACATTGCAACCTCTCTCTCCAGAGTCTCTCCACAGTGTTACAGAACTCTCAGTATAGATCCACCCCCTGTTCCTTTGGTTTATATATAGTTATTATATTAAAGCCTGAAAATGTTCATAAAAACCCTCTACTTCTCATAATTAGTCGATGTGCTGTGCAACATATATTTGAGGCGCGATTTAAAAGCATCTAATTGAACCTAAGCCTCACTGAGGAAAGCAGTAATCAGATATGATTGGCACCACAGCTAAACATGCAGAGCCCTGGTGTTAAAGCTGAATATGGGAAGTGCAGCATAAATAAGCCCTCAGCACTTAGTGCACTAATGAGCAATCATCATCCTTAGATTTCCTAAAATGTATATATAGAACCTAAGTATGTTAATGAATGCATCAATTTCGAAGATGTTTTTCCAAGTTGTTTGTTGATATCTCTCTTTATGCACGGGCGCATTTATTCATCAGTTTGTGACTTTCGTCACATTTTTCTTTTATGAATTCAATTTGCTTCAGAGCGTCTTATTACCAGTTTAATTGTGTAAACGATGGTGTCTCTGCTGTTAAAATGCTCTAGAAATGATGCCACTGTCCTTGCATTATATGGAGAAGCATTTAAAGTGAACTTGTGCCTATATAAGAAAGAATCTATCTGCATTGATCACATAATACTTTAAACCCTTTGAACTCTGGTCCTCCAGTGCCTACATTGGTATTTTTGCTTACTGTTATGTCATTTTTGGAGTATTGTCAAAAGCCGAATATCTCTAAAATCTATACAACCTAAGCTTAAAGGTTATGCAAGGCTGGAAATCTGAATAAACGATAAATGTACTGAAATTGTGTTGTGTATTGAAAATGTCTTTCATCAAGCTTTGCGAAATAAATCCATAAAACCCACACCACTCTCCATTTTGCACCGCACGCAACCAAAAATGATGAGGTGGAAGACAGAGGATGTGGATTTCTGCTGCAGAAAGAATGCTATAACTATAATGGTTTTTATTTTAGATATGAACAAGATCATGCAAATAACAATCATGTGTGGCCATTTTGGTGAATTACCCTTCTGCAACCACCAGTTGCCACCGCATAACGTAACAATCTCCCACGGCAAATCGGGGTCCGGCTGCAGGAGGTCCTTTTCCAGAGAGGTAGAAAGGCAAAACGTTTGCATCTGACGTTCTGCACTTTTTACAATTTGTTACATCTTTTGAAATCATGGAGATTTATGTCAGAAAACTTAAATTTACTAAACCAAAGGCAACCCGTTGCTCGGCTTGGAGCATGAGATGATATTCTCATTACACCCCCCTGGCAGCAGCACGTCTGGCTTCATTTTCTCCTCTTAAGAAAAGGATATGTGGTCCGATCCAAGATTAGACATCGTAAATTATAACTTAGGTAAAAGAATGCTGCCTTTGTCGCATGTAGAAAGAGAGTTAAAAATATGGAAGTGCTCGGGCAGGGGGTCAGGCTTTGTCTCGCTGTTTCACAGGAGCAGAGAGGTCCATGATTTGTCCTCAAGTATCGGTTTACTGGGTGAGGCAGCAAGCCCGATCTCGACTTAACCTCTCCAATCACTCACCCAGAGGGAGTTCCTCTGCCAAGCTGCCCGTTGGGAGTCTTGCAGCTATTCAAATCTATTTCCATGCTAGTGGCGCTGTCAATCATCCAAGAGTGGGTCCGAATGAGGAAGTAATGGTACATTGGGATTTTAGTGCCCCTTCGTTGGGGTAAGAACAGTTTGCTCTCCCTCTTCCCCCTTCTCTCTCTCTCTCTCTTCCCCCCCCCTCTGTTGATGTCTCTTCCCCTTTTAGTTTCCAGGAGGCAAAGCATATTCGGCTCAGATGCTGCTGCCAGTTGGTGAGTTTGAGTGCTTTAACATATCAAAGGTGCTGTGCAGGAAGAAGGCTCCTCATTATTTCAACAGCCAACATCAAGCAACTGTGCATTTGTAAATCGCAAGGGCTGGGGGCCGCGGGGCCACGTGGGCGGGGGGTGGGTGCTGCTGGTGGCAGGGGGTATAGCTGGCGCACCAAATGGATTTTTGTTTTTTTTTATTTTGAAAATGTGACCCGTCACTTTTGATCATAGTGCGTTACACGTACAACTTTTTCAGTCTTTTTTTTCTTCCTAGTGCATACACAATGATCTCTTCAACACTTCAGTTTAGGAACTCCTACAACTTTGATGTGTGCACATTTGTGACTTTATCCTGGTTTTTTTTGTTTGCCTCTGTGCCTCTATATCCTTTCACATCTTGCACTGGCTCAAAACAATGCTTGAACTAACCGTGCTTCATGTGATTTTTTTTCTTTCAGCTTGTCTGTTCCACCGTGTTTTTTCTCTCTCTCTCTCTCTCTCCGTGTGTGTGTGTGTGTCGTGTGTGTCGTGTGTCGTGTGTCATGATTCATTAGCTGTGCTGGGTGAGAGGTTCGGGACTTTTGAAAGCCGTGCAAGAATGTCTGTAATTTGTTAGACAAACACCAGCCCATTAAAGTTCACAGAAAAGGAACAAAAAGAAAAATGTGCTTGCTGTGGGCAGTGAATACAGAATATATTTTAATTATTTGTTACCACATCCAACAGACAAAAACCCATTTGCACAGTCCTACACCCACACATGAACGTGGGTGTTCTTCAGAAATATTTTGGCAGCACAACCACAATTGGCATGGCGTCAGCGGTTTCACCTTCACAGCGGTCTAGTGTAGTCATTGTGTGTAAATGACTCCATGCCACTTAATATAATCTTATTCATGACTGTGCAGGGGGCTGCAATGGTCACATTACACTCGACGGGACATGGCCTGAGGTGGGCTGTGTGCTTGTATGGACTGTGAGAGGCAGCCAGACATAGTAATTTACATAGCGAGTTAATTACTCCCCCCCCTCCACACGCATACACACACACAAATTCATACGAACAATCTGCACACAAATGTTATACACTTTTTCCGCGTTCCCACAGGCCGTGCCTCATGTTAACATGAGTAAAACTCTGAGAAACCCACAGCTGAAGTGTCTGCTGGAGCTACATGACGCCAATTAGATGGTGAGTTTTGAATATGGTTCCTCTCCTCTCTCCAACTGACTCTTATTTGATACAGGGAGACACATTAACCAGGAGAGAGAGAGAGTGGGGGTGGGGGTGGCTGTGGCTGAGGGGGGTAGAGCCGTTGTCCTCCGACCAAAAGGTCAGCGGCTCGAATCTCAGCCCCTGCCGAAGTGTCCTTGGGCAAGATGCTGAACCCCAAAACTGGCCCCTTATAGATGTTAAATGCGCTAATTGTAAGTCGCTTTGGATAAAAGCATCAGCCAAATGACATGTAATGTAATGTTATGTTAAAAAAGTGGGAGAGAGGGATAAACACGATAGAGGGATTACATATAATGCAACAGCTAAGCACTAAATGGGAGGGGATGGAAGGAAAGCAACAGACAAGTGCTGGGATTTTAACTCGGCTGTTTATCATACAAATGAAGGGTTGTGTTCAACTGAGTCAGGGGATAACAATCAATCGTCGGGCTCGCAGATACGTCTCCATTTCTTTGCCACTGCCAGCCAGCCAGCCACATAATTCCGCTGTGTGTCACATGCAAGTCTGCCCACATCCATTCCCTCTGCTGATGTCCGTTGTTTCATTTCATCACCTCTGACACGAGGCAAGAGGAATCGTCCTTGCATCGCTGCCGGCTCTTGATAACGTACATTCATTTCATTTGGATATTTCACTGATTTGGAGCCAGCGGGACCACCGCGGGTTGAGTCTTTGCATTAAGAAAGCGTCCCCCTCTCATTTGAATCCTGACGGCTTGGAGACTGAGAAAATGAACCGCTTTGTCAGTGTAAAGTGCGCTTCTCGTGCACGAAGGGGCATTTATCGCAGCTCCTGGATCATTCCAATCAGTGTTCATTTTGTCAACACTGAGTACAGTACATGCGCATCAGAGTTGCCCATAAGTACCGTCTTAGTGTTTTAAGTCAAGTCACCATCACTTTTTATGACCTCATAACCTTGAAGGATCTTATCCATCAGACATCTGGATCTTAAATCTTCAGGGACAAGGGCTGATTTAACAGCCCCTCTTGCAGACGCTCTATCTGCCCAAGAGCGTCCGAGAAACACGGAAGAGAAACTGTTCGATGTTGTTTTGGAGTGGAGGAATCCCTCTGTGTATAATTCAGCTCGTGCTAATGTTAGCGGCAGCTTGGCTAACAGCTCGCTGCCTCTCCTGAACAATGATCACTGAAGGAACACCAACCTAAAGATAAAACATCTGTGAAAACCGCAACTCCTGTAAATATTTATAAAAAAATTAAAGTTTACCAGTGTACAAATGTTAATTGAAAGTTAGAATGCAAGTCAATCTAAATTGGTTTATAATTCATTACGATCTGTTCTCTAAATAAAAAAGAAGACAGCCTCAAAAGTGTGTGATGGCGTACAAATTTATCTCACCTTGTTGAGCAGCAGCTTCAGGAGACCCTCGTCACCAGCTGGCTGCTATTCTCATCCAGCTGGACATTGTATGCACTAGTGGAAAACCTTGTTCACATGAAACCAGATTACCTTAAAAGGTGGTCGCTATCCTGGAGCCATGTGCTTAACAAATGTGATTTGTTTTGGGAATGATTAGTGACATATATATATTCCTGCAACCTAATCCTCAATCCATTTTCTACCATTGATTGGAGGCTGGGTTGTCTTTGTAAAGTAGTCTCCCAGTAGTCCTCCACTGCTTATTGGCGTTTAACAAGGCTTTTACAGACTAGATGGATACATGCTTCCGGTTCTAACCCAGGGTATGGTGTGATATGTTGGGGAGCAGCAGTTCTATTCTCACTTCCTTCCAGATTCCATGCAAAAGCAACTGGAGGATTTCATAGATCCAAGATGTTGCATGTGACATGCAGAGATTTTCTAAAAAAGAAAGCGCAGATCTGTAGAAAAACTGAGGACGGTCTAACTTTAAAGAGGCCTGAGGATCAATAGGCCTGATTCAAAATGTGGCCGATCCAAACAGACCCCAACACGGAGGGGACACGCCCACCCCCCTCATGTGTTAACAAGAGCAGCAGCCTGATTACAAATCATGTTTTAAAAACCAGTACAGTTGTATGTTGTACAGTTTTGCAAATATGACAAACCAAAAATATCCGTTTTCTATCCTGTGCAGTTTTCAGTAATTGAATTCCAACAAAACAAGCATTTTCGACATGGACTGCTGGTTCCCACACGATCAGAGTTGATCATTATGTGCTCTGAAAACAAGAACATGCACTACCTGATTTGATGGAGTAGCATTCCGACCTCATCCAACTCCATCTCTCATTCTTTTTGTTCCCACACAAAGCTCATTGTCGATAAAGTCCCGTGTCGACAGAACACTTAGTTATCACCTTCTTGAGACTGAATATCTACCAAACGATTCTCAGACTTGCTTGCTGCTTCATTACACGGGGGCCCAGTCCAGTGCTGTTGGTGCTATCAACTACGAACCATACAGACAGCCTGATCAATAGCTATCTGCCTACTCCATTGCTTGGCAGGCAGAAACGGTTTCGTTGTTTTAAGTGTTCACGGCATTTTCCAGTGTCTCTCTGCGTGACTTGCATCATCAAATATCCCTGAAAGTTCCCTGTGCCTCTGATGTTCCTGTCTGGGGAACAAGCGTTAGTTCCAACTCGTGAGCTGACAGACAGACCCTGTTTTGCATGTTAGACCTTACATTGCCTCTCTCTCTCTCTTTGCAGCAAACCACGTCCTCACCACTCATCTCCTCCGCGCCTTTAGTCTTTTGTCGGGGCTGAACTGCTCCAAGAAACCTTTTGTCCGAGCTCTGCACCGCACGGCCTTTTGACTTTAGAGACGTAACAATTGCAAATCGTCTCTGAAGGTTCCACAAAGGAGATATTATTAATGATGAATGAAAGTGGGCCGCTTATAGAGTTTCCTTTTAACTTCACCAAGGCGAGGGATAGAGGGATTAGTAACAAGGGATGCTCATAATGCACGGCAGGGAAGCCCACCTCCATTGTGATGTCTGACCTCTACAGCACTTGATTATGGGTTAGATTTGATTAATCCTGCTCTTCTGCAATAACCTCTAGGTTTTACAACGAGCACACCTCACACGCTCGCAGCAGGTTGTTTGAATAAAAATAGGCAACGTTTTACAGCTGCCTGTGAATGATTGGAAACCATTCTGAATCTCCAGCTCTGCCACACCCACTTCCTTTTTGCTTCAGATTCATCAACCCAACTTAAAAATGGATTTCCTGTGACTTAACTGTCTGCTGAATACAAATTGAAGCGATTACGCGGAGACCTCCCACCGCACCCAACAAACTGCTACTCACATTGGCATGGGGGCTTGGCACCAACTCTGCTTGGGTATAGATAGCCACCATCACCACTATGTCCCCCCACCCCCCACCTCCCCCCCACCCCCACCCTCTGTGCTCTCATTAGAATACAGGCCATGTCTCACTGGCTGCCAACCTTTAGGCGGTGATTCCATCTTGTGATACGCAGTGAGGGGAGTGCAGAAAAAACTGCCATGCTGCCAGGCTCTGACGGCTACAAAATTGCAGGAAGGCTGTGAAAGGGACAGGGGAGAACAAAAAAAAAAGAAAAATTACAACCTGCCTGGCAGAACGTCAAGAGAGAAGCAGGACTGAACTCACAGAGGAGCTCCTTCCACCTTATTTCCTTCTGTTGGTATTGTTGTTGGGAGTTATCGATGTAATTGACCAGCCTAAGGACAAGGGGAAAATCTATAGTGGAAGAAGATTTTCTTTTCCGCCAAAATGGAGGCATCAGCGAAGGCAGCCAAGTTCCACTCATGTGTTGTAGGTCATCTTATTGATTGTAAGTTAACGGTAATTGAACGCGACTGCGACTGTTGTTAAGAAGAGACATGGCCCTTGGGGCTTTGGCTCCCACAGGTAGGCCCCCTCTGCTGGTTTATGGCCATCAGGGCTACAAAAAGTCCAAACTTGTTCCTATCCGGTCCAGGTCCTTATTACCTCTCTCTCTCTCTGCTCTCATCTGACTTTTCTGTGAACTCTGCATCCTCAATATCTTTCTCCAAAGAAGCAGACAATATTTAGCAAACTTTGAAAAACCGGAAACCCCTATTTGAAGTATTTAACCCTGCCTGAGGGCAAACTGTTACCATCATAAAAACTGGTTTTCTAGGCAGATAAGCCTTGATCATCGGGAACACTTTCAACCTGCGATGCTTAAATGCACCAATTAGGTGACCACATGTTGTGAAGAAAAAGAAAAACTGTGAGGATGCTGAAAGCCCCTGAACTCGCCATTACTTACTAATCTTTTATCTTAGATAACTAGCATATATTTGCATCTTTAAAATACCATAACCTTTAAAAGACACGGAGCTAATGCAAAACAAAAATTCCCAATCTCCCATCTTTTCTAAAACACTTTTTACCATTCAGCAAAACCAGTGTTGCAGACAGAGACCATCTCATGTGTTTGAAATGATCCATTTCTTCTTTCCATATTTCCACTATTGACAGAATGTTTGATTCTCACAGTAACTTTTTGAGGCAAAAATGAAAATCAGAAAGATCTTCTCACAGTGCTTTGAAGCTTAGGTTGTGAAAATGATAAGACAATGCTGTCACAGGGACCAATACTTGACATGCATGTCTTATGATATATCATCCACAGAGGACTGCACAGGCTGCAGATCATATTAATCACTTTCTCCATAGCTTAAACAGGGAATATTTCTCAGGCATTTCACGCTATCGACTGTACTCGCAGCTATAAATATTAATGGCATTTTTCACGTTACTTCAACTAAAATGTTGATTGGTACTAAAAAACGTAAAGGCTTCCAATTCCCCAATGTTAAAAACCAGTTTCAACATTTAATATCATTGAAACATGTTACTAACGTGAACATTCAGCCGCCTCACATACAAAGAATTGCTCTCGACCTTAATTCTGCATCCAGCTCCATTCATGACACCAAGTGATGAAAATGTGATCTGAGTCGTTCTCAATCAAAGCTGCCACTGTGCCAAATTAGCTGCTTTGAAAGTGATAGGCTTTGACCCCGTTTAACTAACTGATAAAAAGGCAGCTTCAGTCAGATCCCAATCCCTCTGTCAAAACTAATTCCTGCGCTCACTCCCTCCCTGAATTTAGAAAAAAGAATGACTCACCACTTTCTTTCTGCCAACTGAAATCTGCTGGAGCAGAGTAGCAGTAAGTGGGACCTCCCATTCCCTGGTTCAGTAATGCAACAAGTTCTTTTTTTTTATCTTAATCCTAAAAGGGAAAAGTAATGTCTCCTACCCTACGATTATTTTCTGTCTGCATTCTCCTCTCCTGTTGGAGCCAGCCCTTCCTTCCTTGAGTATCTCTTTCCGGGTTTGTATTTCTTCCCCTACGTCACCATGTCTCCATAGCGTGACCTAAATTTCTGATAGAGAATTGACAGTCATCTGTGGTTTTTATTCCAAGTTGAAGTGCATTTGTACATATTCAATATATATAATACATCTGTTATTCCAGGTATGTCTCCACAGGCGTTACAGTCACGGAACAATCAGTACATCTAATTTAAAAAAAGCACTGTAATATCAAACTGGTGCCAGAGGATGAGACAGCAAATTATATGCTGAAGAGACAAACCTATTACGTTCAGTGTGTAATAATAAGGTGAAAGGGATCTATTGGCAGAAATATTGGTGCATGAAATTTCAGTTAATAGTGAAACATATTCATCACAATTACCTAGAGCCAAAGGTGACATCTTCAAATTGAAAACTAAACCAAAGCTTTTCAATGTATATCATGCACGCAAACAATTTATTTTTGAGCAATTTAAAAATATATAATTTAATGTTCATTTATTGCTAGAACATCATTTGTAAAAACAGCCGTAAGAAAAAAGAAATGAACAGAATAAAAAATTCAAATTAGGCGAATCACCCCTTATTTACTGTACTTAATTTACCCACTTTCATTCTAACTGAGTGTCCTGACTCTGAGTGTGACATGTATGTGCTATACACTGTATATACTTGCCCTCAAAAAATCCCATAATACCAAAATTGATGAGAATTAATAAGCGCTCAATAACTTGTAGCTCGCTATGGAGTCAAATACAGGCAGAAGTTAGTGAGCGAATGAGGAAGTGGTTCGGGACACAGATCTGACAAGCTGTCTCTGTACGAATGTGTTGGTTGGTTAGGGTCAGAAATAAGCTAGTGCACATTTAACTTGAATATTAACATAGAATCAACTGCCGGGATAATGTGTGACATCGGTTATTCATGTTTACGTAGCTCCACATTCTTAAATTGACAGGTTTATAAACTGTTATAAAATAGTTGATTGCAGACGTCTTGCTCGAGTTTCTGACTCGGGAAGTTAATTTCTCTAGCGCTCTGGCTTCCTTCTTCTCAGGGACACGGGGAGAGGTTTTTCATGGCCCATTGGCTTGATCTAATTTGGTGGAGGAGAACCCTCTATGTCTAAATTTGTCACCGCGGCCACCAAGGTTGGCACCAAAGGATGGATCACTGAACAACACCCCTGTCTCCCATACCAATTTCAAGCCAAACCCTAAAAATACACTCAATTATACAGAGGAGGAGAAAGCGCCCTTTGCCTGTTTCTATATGTCCTGACCTCAAGGTGCCACCCGGATGAGACTGTGTCGAAATATAGAAACGTCCTTGAGGGTTGAGAAATGTGGGGGAATGTCAACTTGCACACAATACATCTCACTTATTGCACGATTCTCCCAAGAATCTAACATGTGAGTCATGTCGTCGGGGCTTAAGCAAGCAGTTAATTATCCTTTAGCTTTTTTTTCTTTTCTTTTTTTCTAATCAACGGGGAGCCTTGGGATTCATACAAGAGCTCTGTCACTTCTCCGCCCGCCATCACACTGTGCGCGCTGCACACTTCAAAAATTAAAGACCAATTATGTTGGCACCTCCAAGCACCAATGGATGCCCTATCCTCTCCTCTGTCAACTGACAGCCTTTCAGGGCTGTCAAATCCACCCACTAATCAGCTAATACCACCAACAATTGGTAATTAGGCATCCCCAGAGTAAGCAATTAATTATTGGTTCACAACGTGCCTTCCCCCCACTAATAGTTTGCTAAAAAAGACGGCGCGCTTGATGATATGTTTAATAGTCATAAACTTTTATTGCCTCTCGAACACGAAGAGTCAATTACGTAGGCGAGTGAAGATGGCTTCAGGCCCTGCTGGGGAGAGAGAGGTTGATTAAGGGTGTTAAAGGCCCTGCAGCTTTAAAGGGAAGGATGGAGAGTAAATAAATGGAGAGAGATAATTAAGGAAAACAAGTTATATTTTCTTTGTCTCCTTTATTCTCTTTCCAGTGCTCTTTTTTTCTATTATCATCCCTCCTTCCTTTTCTCTCTTCCTTCCTTATACCTGTTTACTGTTATAATTTACTTTTTCTGCTTCCTTCATGTGACTGAGCTTCATCTGTTTGGAGTTTACTGGCTGCTGCTAATGGTCTGGTTGATGGCTACATTACGGCAACAGCTTCCCTTCTTTGCATTTTTATGGACAAATTTTCAGAAACTCAATACCTCATGATTCCCAGGATAACAATCTGACTTTTATTACTGGCTATCTAAAATACTGTCTATTTTAGCACACACGCACACACGTACATGTTTGAACCCATAATTTAATCATTAGTTAACGATTTCTACTACTTAAAAGCCAGCTTAATATCAGTCATAAAACTGACTGATATGAACCATGTCCTACATGTGTAATGTAATGTATAAGAATATTTCTATGATGTTTCAGAAGGTTTGTGCTTCCTGGTAAATCAAAGACTAAAAGGAGACTGCTGACAAGCCAACAGAAGTCATGTTTATTTTAAACCATTAAATAGCTATTAATTATAAATAACTTATGATAAACTGGAAGGCCACTCAGTAGAGGACATACCTCCACCAAGGCCCAACTACCCCTGATGAAGCTACAATTGAATTATCTAGATCTGGATTTTTTTTCATGTGTTTGAATAGGATAATATTATATATTATATATGAAAATCAAGTTTATAACCTTGTTAACATGTCCACGTGGTGTTTTTCATTATGATACAAGATACATCACGTCCCAGTATTTCTACCTTGTAACTTCAAGGTAACTAGGTAACCAATCCCTCCAATGTGCAGTATGCAGCTTTCCATATTGTTTCAGTGTAGGATATATGGGCCTCAGGTGTTAATCATCATCATGTTTTACATGTTTTTATACACTTGAACATACATCAGTGTTATAGAGTTACCTAAAGTGACAGAAATCAACTTGGAGAAAAAAATTATTGTAAGTGTACTACTGCAGCCAGCCATTGGGGGGCGACGGAGAGAGTTTGGCCACACTTTATGGGAGCTGTTATGTCGTCCATCTTTATATACAATCTGTCGTTCGTACATGTGTGCCTCAATTACTGCTATATTCCCACTTATCCATAGCGTACAGAAGCTAGAATCACAGTGTTTGATGTGTGGGGTTGGAGCTGCGGGCGAGCAGCTCGGTGGGTGGGCGGGTTGCAGGCTTGGGCTAATTTGCGTATTCATAGATCTGCATTTATTTAATGAGCCAAAGGTGTAGAGTTGCATCCAAACCATTTTAAAGGCCATGAAGGGACTCTTTTTTTATTGAAAAAGACTTCTGACTTCTAAATATGTCATTTTGAGGAACGATTTGGGATTTTTAAGGGTTTAAACAATTCCAGGAGAGCAACTTAAACTCAGCAGTACAGGTGCAAATCCAGTGTGTCTGCTTCTGCCTGTGTTTGGTTTTGTATTTTCTTTCAGTGTACTTACTTTCAAAACATTTTTCCTCCTGGCAGTCTGCAGGCTGTAGAAACTCTTCTAGAGATTAGTCCTGTGAGTTTCATAATGCTTTTCTTGCCTTCAGCTTTTTTTTTTCCCCCTCCCCCTTTCAGAAGGTGCTATTTGAGCTTCTCTTACTTTTGTTGCAGGGTATTACTTTCAGTATTGCATCAAAGTTCAACTAATTTGTTGTCCCAATTTCCCTCGCAGCCGTCGGCCAATCATCGGGGGGAACGTTTCAGAGGGGCTCGAAACAAGAGAGAGGGATTGAGCTGAGACTGATGAGCCCGAAAACACACCGTGGGAGATGGAAGCACACGAGACAAAGGCAGAAATCAGGTTGGAGGGATGGAAGGGAGCAGAAACGCAGACAGAGGGAAAGAGAGCGAGAAGGCAGGTGAGCTATGAGCGGGCTGACCTTCCCTCTCGCTGTCAGAATAAAATAAACCCAGCAACCCCTGCCCCTCTAGCTGGATCAGGCTGCCAGTCCATCAGCTGTCCCATTAACATGTCAGAACAAACTAAACAAAAAACACAAAGCGCCAGCGAGCGAGAGGACGGATGGATGGATGCCCCCGCTCGGAGGAGGATCGGCTGTGTAGTAAGAGATGTACTGCTGAGCAGCTGGATCTGTCATTAGTCATTTCTCTGCATCTAACATCCTTTTTCCTCTTTCCTCTTTCCGTCTGCAAACAACTGCACAAGCCGAGCACGGGGAGGTTAGGGATTGTATCTATCTGCATGCCCGGGATATTATTAAGGATTTATGAAGTGTCTCCTGAAATATTATTAGAATCTTGCGTCTTTTAGTCAGCGCGACGTTGAAGTGGGTCACATTTTGTGATCGCATAAGCAGCCCCTAAATTATGTGCCAACACTCTTCGCCGTCTCATCTGCATTTCACAAGGTGCAGGAGTAGAAGACGGAGGGAGGGAGGGGGGGGGGCCGGGCTCCATGACTGAGCCTCTCCAAGCCAGGATGCAGATTGTCTATTTGTTTATATGTTTGGACTTTTAATCTTGTCAAGTGGGTTATAGAGCACAGCTGTTGGTATACAAAGCCAGTGGGGTGGCTGATCTAATACATTGAGCTCTTTTTACCTCCCTGCATGCCCCCAACACTCATTTCCGTCTGTCTGTCTCCACGCAGCACGGGTGGATCTGCAGTGGCTCCTGGTGGAGCTCCGAGGAAGTGAAGCGAGCCGCTCGGGGATGCGGTGCATGTGTGAAATCCTTGACCTAGTTCCTTTTTTCCAATTCGCATGCGTTCTCTTGTTAATCAAATCAGCGCTTGTTTGTAAAACTGGTAGACCTTCCTCAAAATGAACGGTGGACGAGGGAGGCTGGAGCCAAGCCCCCCCCCCGGTTTGACAGATTAGCCCAGATCCATCGATTCTGAGTGAGAGAGCGGAGCAGCAGGCTGGCGCTGAGCACAACTGCCTTCATAGATTCTGGCTACAGGGTGAGAGGGTTGCGTCATAAGAGAAAAAAAGTCTAACATATCGTGCTGTAGATGTGGGGGGAGAAAAAAAAAGAGAGATCTTTATTTTAAATCTATCCAGAAGGACTTTTCTTGTCTGAGCAGCTCCATAAAACAAACAAACAGACACCGTCTCTAGGGGGACAGCTGTGCGAGATGCGTTGTCTATACATTTGCTTTATTCTATGGAGAGAGGACACAGCAAGGCATCATGTCTGAAGCCTCACTTCACATGTCTTCATTTTCTCCTCGTCCCTCTTTCTCTTCTGGCCGTGGGGGGGCCTGAGGAATGTTGCGCTGCCCGGTGAAAGACACACATCACACACTGAAGACGGAGAATTATTAAACCGGGCAAACACAAGGTCTTTGTTTATGCCCTCGGTATTTGGTCTGATGTTTGAACTCGGGTTTACCTCGGCCTGACTCGGCTTATCTTACCTGTGTTTGGCTTTTTGCCGTGTAAATTTGCCCTCGTGTGAATTGGCTTAAATCTCTCAGCTTCTTCTCTTTCTATTTTTAAACACATCCCCTATCTTTTCCTCTGAAGTCAGACTGTGTATTTAAAGTTGGGATTTAGAAACTTTTGGGCTCAGCGCGTCCCACTGTTTAAGGAAAAGTTCACCATTTGGGAAATTCAGTTATACGCTTTCTTACCGAGAGTTTGAAGAGAAGTTTGATTCCATTCTCTTGGAAATAGATTTGAAATAGGGGGAAACAGCAAATTCGAGTAAATGAAATCCACCTACCTGCAGCTCCTTTTAATATTCATCAATATATTATATCTTTAACATCTTATATAACTTGTACAAAAACAAAACATTGAAATTGGATTGGATTGGATTATTGTTGTCACTGATTAACAGGCAGCCAAGAAATCAGGCTAAGAAATAGTCCAGCACATAGCTACTGTAAAACCACTAGCAAAAATGTGTCAATATTTGTTAATCGATCAGTCTGTTGACCCAAAAGGTTTGGAACATTTTAGTCATTTGAGTAATTATTTAAGCAAAATGCCAGAAATGATATGTGATGATTTGCTGTTTTTTTCTGTTTTGCACATTTTCGAATAATTTATTGAAGAAAACAATACATTTAAAGACGTCCTCTTATCCTTCACTTTTTTTTTATAAAATCGAACCAAGATTTATTGATTAATTGGGAAACTAATTGGCAGTAAATACAGTATAACACAGAGACTAGTGAGAGATTAAGGGCGGCGTTAGGTGGATATTCTCAATGTTAGACATACTTAGGCTAGCTCTTTCCCCTTGTTTTCAGGCATTACGCTAAGCTAAGCTAACCAACTGTTGGCTGTGGCTAGTTTTACTATACAAACTTATCCTCTAACTCGCGGCAAGAAAGCAAATGAGTTAATTCCCCAAACTATTAATTCCTAACAAATCTGTAGGTGCAGCTCTATAATTAAACTCAAGTCTTCAGTGGAGAAATGTCCCGTAAACCCGTCCCATAGAACACCGCTCTGACCCCGAGTGCAACCATAACCCAATTCTTTATGTCACAAAGAACAAAAAAGTATACATTAATAAATAAAAAGTTGAAATGTAATTCCAGCGCGCCGAAGATAAAACACCCCCCCCCCGATGTGGCGTCGGGAGGGGTCAAGGCAGTGCCACATATGGCAGCGAGGTTGATGAAGGACCCGCAGCTCTGACAACTTATTTGCGGCGGGTTTATCCGTCAACCATGTTGATTCCATTAGCCGGGACCTGACAGCGAGTGGCTGTGCTCCAAGCTCTATCACTCTCACATCAGAGGCTGGTGAGGGGGAAAAAGGGATGGAGAAATAGGGAGAAAGAGATGGAGAGAGGTAAATAACGACCGGACGTTTTACTGTCTGTCTCCTCTTCTTTAACCCCCTCAAAAGCTTGATATGACCCAGACATTCAAATCCAAAAAAAGCATAACAGGCATAAGCTTAAGGGTAGTACAATAATCTTGGTGTCAAATTTCACATGAATATATACATAAACGACAATGACATTGAGTCTGAAGTTGACAATGATGATGAGAATGACTCCTACGGCAGCGTTGGACACCAGCAACATTAGTCCGTCCCCGCGTGAAAAGGACCAAAGCCCTAATGCCGTCTTTGTAAATGTGACAAAGTACAAAGTGACTGCCGCCGCTGCCGCCTTGTCACACGGACCCTTTTCCCACGCGCGGCCACATAAATCTCCCCCTCATTTACCGCCACACACACGATTGAAATTCAGTTCCAGCAGGAAACTGGTTTTGAGAAGACACTTCAGGTCTGGCAAGTTATCAGATTAGGCAATACCCATCCCTATTTAGGCCAAGCTGAATTGGATCTGTGGAGAAGGGGAATGGGGTCATAGTGGCATTTTTCATCTTTAAACCAAAGCTCATATTTTTGTCTGAGATTCCTCGCTGCCCCACTGTCTCCCACGAAAGGCACCCGCCGCTTGGATTTACTCCCAAGTCAGAAATTACCTTTCTTCTGTGTCGCCTCCTTTTCCCTGCTCTCAGTCCATCAGCCTCGACTTGTTATTACAACTTCCCCCTCAATATGTGCCGGGGATGGATCCATCCAGTGTAATGATGATGGAAGTTGCACCAAACAGGCCGGCGGTGTCTGTCACGGGCAAAGGGGCAGCTTTAACCACGAGTCAGGTGCAAAAACGAGCAGAATGAAACATTACTCATTTGAGGGGTAATGAATTTGAACATGATTAAAAGTCCTTTATTCCGTTGAGCTCACACCCAAACAATCCGAGTTGGCAAGAACTGGCTCAAAGTCAGGGTTTGACAGAGCAATTTGTATGATGCCTGAGAACTCATTAGCTTGAGAAAGCTAATTAAAGCTTTCTGAATGGTTCCTTGACCTGTAAAATCTGCAGGCCAGGCAACCGTGAGAGAAGACGGAACAAAGTAGAAATCTTGATTAAAACTCAATAGAAACTCACCACTGGAAATGATTGTTTAAGCTCGTTCCACGTCACGTGGTCGGACGCCCTTAAGACCTAATTTTAGTTTAAGCAGCAGCTGTTGAGAGAGGACGGATGGAAAAACATGTAATGGCAGTGAACTCGGCCTAATCGATTAGTGAACATTGGAATGCTGTAGAGGGGCATATTCCTTTGGCGGCTAACAGCAATGGTCGATCTCTGACAGAACACATTTTCTTTTACTCAGATGCAATGTGCATTTACAGTAAAAGTAATTGTTCAATACTCTGCATTATTGATTTATAGCTTTGCCTTTTAGATGATTTATTTCTTTTAATGGAGACGCACCAGATTGCACCTGTGCTGTGTCACCAGGACTGTTTTTTCATCTTCTTTCCTGGTAATGCATCCACGCTTTGTGGTTTGCTATAAAAAGTATTTCCCGTACACATCAGTCTAGACATAGGAGGGGCAAACTCGTGGTGAATGTCTGCAATGGTAATTTATCTTTAGATTTGACTTTGGTAGATTTATTAATATTCTTAGCGGCATACGGGATTTTACTGATCGGAAACATCCAATGACAAACAAGCATAAAAGTGTCTGAGGGTGCGATGCAAACTCGATGCTGTAAATACCCCAATCAGGCAATGCTAACATTTATATATTGTTATAATGGCATTTCATACTGACATCGTCATGACCATATAGTGACAAGTGATTGGTTCCTCAAAATAAAGTATATTGTTCTACCAATCGTAGTTGGTTGCAAAATGTATTACACAATAAGACACATTTTCAGACTTGTGTGATTTCAGTGATGTCACGATGACATCATTTCCACCATATGACCAAAAATAATTTTCTATTTATACTAGATACCTGGAAAAATGCATTTTTGAACATCATCAACCACAAATATTAATCTCGAAGCAAAAAAGAGGGGGTAGAAATGCTCTTCTTCCTTTCAGAGCATCCTTATTTGAATTTATTTCTCTGGGATTTGATATGACTGCTTTTTGGTTTGTTTCTTAGTTTTTATTTTTTTGAGCCCAATAAATTAAATACATGAAAAGAGGAACTGATAAATGAAAGCTTCAGAATGTCCCTCTGGCCTTAAGGTTTTTCTCCTTCTAACTTCTTTGTAGGCAGAGCTAACATACTTAGTCCGGTTGAGTCAGGTACACCCAATTTTTCAGAAAGATGTCACAGTTCAAAGTGTGCCGAGCAGCTGAAAAGAGCAGTGTGAGCTGTAAAATGCATGTTACAGCTGCATTGTTGCCCTGGGCTGAAACCCTTACTGTGATTGAGTATGTTTCAAAAGTCACTGAGAGGGTCAGACACTTTCCGAGCGGACGTGTCACGAGAATTTCCCTTTATAGAGTTCGCTCTGCAGCAGTGAGACACAGTTGATGTTTTATTCAGAGACCCCCTGCTCTGACATTTCCGAAACAATAGGAAATGTGGAGTAACTGGGGAAAAAGGGGAGTACCTGCAAAAAAATCTCCTTGACCTTGGCTAAATAGGGGTGGACAGAAGGGGACAGAAGAAGTGAAGAATAAAGTAAAAATCGTATTTCTCTCAAAGGGTGAATCTCACAGGTGTTCCTCCTGTCTGACCTTGAGGAAATAAAAAGAAAATGGGCTGAAATCTGTGACTGTATGGTCGGAGACGGAGAGCAGAAGGGGAAAAAAAGAGGAGGTTAATGCCCTCTGTGGAATTAGAGGCCGTGTCCCCCTGACCGAGGGTTGCCGAGGACGCAGACGCTCACACGGGGGATTGTCTGGCAAAAAGCGGGATCGTGATCTGAGACACTGTGATGCATACACGATTTCGTCTGCTGTGCGGTACCGCCTCAACTCAGACAAGCTGTCTCAGCCGCACAACTTTTTGTGTTGCTGTCCAAGTAAAAAGTTAAGGAAGTAAGTTGCAGTGAAAACACTCCGGCAGGTGTGTTTTGTATCCAGGGCTGAATACATAATGCTTCTGTCCTGAGGAATCAATATTCTGTTAAAACTGTGGAGTAAACTGCAGGAAAACAGTTTGTCTGGTAAAGTTGCAAGCTGTGAAATCCATTGAATGAAGGATGGAAAAACGCACCCAGGAAATCTCAGTCGGGGGACAGTGTTGAATACATTACTCTCTTATTTTTTTCCACCCTTGATTCGACTTTCATCCTTTCATACACTATTTTTATTCAGCCACTGACTCTCTCGCACACAAACACACACATGCAGTGGGGGGGGGGAGGTTCCACTTCAACATTCAAGTGTGAGTGAACGTGGACCCCCCGCGCACCAGCACACACCGTGATGACTGCGACATGATCTTTCATTCACGCCGGCGGCCGAGCTTAATGTGGGTCCTGTGCTCCTGAGTTCCCTTCAAATGAGTTTTCCTATTGTGCTTTTCTTCTGCAAAACCTCTGCAAGGCTATTCCCTCACAGCCACGGGGTCGCGTGTGAGAATACTAAACTGCCGGCATCAGTGTGCGTATGTGTGTGAGACAGAGGGAAGACAATAGGGTTTGTATTGGACTGCCATGCTACTTTAAAAGTGTGACAATACTCCACTACTACGACTACATCTGCAACGCACCCTGCGCGAGAGATGAATCCCCGTTTGGAGAACTTTGGCACGCCTTAGAAGAGTCCCAAATTAAATCACGCTCATTGATCGTCCTCCCTCTTTATCTTCCTGCTCTGATTGTGTGTTCTGATCCCCGCTCTGTTGCAACCCCCGGCAAACCGAATCCCCAATGGACTGCTCAGCACCCTGACATTGATCATATAGGTTTCCAGCAATGCCGAGACTCAAAGGAAATACGCACATATGGACTTGTATATCAGGCGCACAAGCATGCAAAAACATACTGTACCATCATGTGCCTCACATTACCTAGAATATTTGATTTGCTCCTGTGGAGGACAGGCGGTGGTATTTATAACACATAGCTCTATTAGCTTTACTTCCCACACCAATCTGTGTTGGAATAGTCTTGTTTCCCAGTGTGACAGAGCCCTAACGGAGCCGCTTCTTCTCTAAACAATATCTACGAGGCATCGAGCGCCGACGCTGGAAAACTCCTCGACGCGACAAATATTCTGGATGAGGGCGAATCGTTTACAATCTGCTTCGCTAATCTCACTCGCAGTATTGAGAAGTGCTACAACGTGTCAACACAGATACATTTCAAGTCCGTAAATCTGTATTTGGCAAAGATCTCCTCTGATCATTGTCATCTTGTGATTCCTCCTCCCCCACTGTGTTTTATGTTTTTATGCAATCAAAAGACAGCGCGACACAAACAGAATGACTAAGTAGAGGGAGGCTGTGGCGATACGTGTGTGTGTGTGTCATGTGTGTGTGTGTGTGTGTGTGTGTGTGTGTGTGAGCGAGAGAGCCTTACAGAAGGGTAAAAAGATATGCCAAGTGCAGAATAATGGTTTGGCATGTGTGAAAATGAACACAGTGATTGGGATTAATGACCTTATGGGAGTCTAAAGTGGGTATAATGAGCTGGAAAAGGCATATTTTAGATAAACCCGCTGGAATGGTAATGGAACAAACTGCTGGAGTCAGGGGCCCAGCGTTGAGAGATATCGAAGTTAGATTTAGACCTGATGGATTTCATTTCTCTGCACCTTCAGGCAGATGAAGCTCCCTGATACGGAATCACATTCAAAGGTCCCTGATACTGACGTGCGGCTCAAGTGTGATGTTGATGAGTATCATAAATAGGGTTTAATATGGACTGCTAATGGACTAATGGACTTTTCCTAAATGTATCAACACAATAAGGACATGACATTTGCAAGGAACAGAATCTGTATGTTTTAAATAAAATGTAAACCTAACTAAATGTGACAGCAGACTTGTTGTCGGTGTAAAATGCCGTACTACATATATCTGCCAAAAATGTGAAGTTCAAAACTGTTTTCCTTATTTTCCATTCAGTATCCGGACCTGGCAACTAGGGCTGTCACTTTTTATACAAAATCCGAATAGCCAGTCGAACGTGGGGAAAAAAAGTTCAGAGTTGAACTTTGATGACCTGTACAAATTCAAAATATTCAGTCTCGAAGCGCATCAGACCATCTGAAGGTCGATCGCTGTGAGCCTGACCTACTGCATGACCTCTTGACCTGTAAGTAAAGTAAGTCTTTAGTGTTACGTTGTTTTGTTATGAACAGGGAGAACAAGAGCAAGCAAAGAGTCCAAATTAGATTTTTGCAAAAAAGCGACAGCCCTACTGATAACTGAAGCAAATATTCATTTATTCAAGGTAAATGTTAAGAATATTGAAAATATTGCTTGAAGCATTGACGTTGATCCATGAGGGGATGCAGGTTTCACGGTATTTAAGCAAAACAACAGTCTTTCCCTGAAGATTGTAACAGAACATGTTCTTTGTTTGAATGTTAAAACAACAATTTTCTTCATCTCAGTTGTGCAAATAGTTTGATATCCCATTTCTGCAGACAGACGCAAGGTGACGAGGGCAAGATGTACGTCGTAATATAGAAATGAACTACACCACAAATGTTTTGGTAGCATATCATCATGTCTTGTAACCGTCTCACAGGAAACTGGGTCTTTCTTCCAAAAATGTCCATAACAACAACAGCAACAAAGAAATTTCTGTATTTAACTTATTGTTAAAAAATCCCGTAAAACACCCATCGATTACTACAGCACTTGATCCTGCTGAAAACAGCCCATCCCAAATACACAGTTAACTCTGGTTGGAAAAATGTTTGCTGAAAAGTACAGCACCCAGCTGGTTTAGGAAATGATTTAGCTTTAATTGGGAAGCAAATTGGCCTTGAATTGGAGTCAGGCTGAGAAAGTTGAAACACAAACAAACCATTTGAAGGTTCTGGTCTTTTCAGGAGATTTGTAGTTGCCAGCTATAAGCTTTAAGGAAGTATTTCAATAACATAAACCTATGAACATGTGGGATATAAGAAACAAGCCTCGTTCTGTGCAGAATAAGAATGTCTCACCTAAATTGCTTAAATTGCCAGGAAGCAGCTAATTTCTTTCAAAAACATTTTTCAAATCTAATATGTAGTAACTAATGTATTTTTTCTCATCAAGCAGAGTTTCAATGTGTTTAATATTTAATGACACAAAGTAAATGATTTGTTATGTATCACTTCCTGTTGAATTGAGTATGTGCCTCCACATCCAGACTTATACATGATGCAGTGTAGTTTTTAGACCTGGTAGCAAGCTGTAGAACACAGTCAAACTCTTTGTACAAATAACAATTGAAAAGTTGACTTCTTCACAGAATCATCCTCGGCAGCTGCCCCTCGGCGTCTTTTCACTCTTTCACCGAGTTTGGACCTTTCCTTGAGGCATCCGCCTCAATTTGTGCTGCCGGCTCTGGGGACAGATGTCTCTGGTTGTCACTGACAACAGAGTTTCAGTCGTGGGGTTGAGAGAGGATGAGGAGGATGCAGCATGAAGAGTTAGTGAAGGGTGTCAAACTGGCCCTCTGGGGGATCACCTGTTCTGAATGGACTGGTCGGGGCCAGTGGAGAAAGGAAACATGGAGTTGGAAGAAGAGGAGTGAAATGAAGAGTGAGGAGGATGAAATGAAGCAAAGAGAGGAGTTTGTGGTGAACATGTGTCATGCACAGCTGCTGTCTCTGTGCCTGCCGCACGCTTCGGGCTTTAGGCCGCAACTGTGGGCACCGACGTCTGGAGGGGGGTCAAGGGAGGCAAGCGGGGAATATTCTGTGAGGGTGGTATAGAACAGAGGAAGCCCACAGGAGCGTATTAAGGCCACAGGGTGATGGAGAATGAAAGCGAGTAACAAAGAACATTGTGAACAAAGGAGAATGCCTTTCCCTATATTGGCTCTGTGTCACATCCTGAAATCAAATGTATCTTCCACCAGTCCCACCAGGACGAACAGTCTATAATAACTTTTTCTCTTTGACGTCCGTCAGAAGTATGGGTCCACGGGGACGGGGCCTATGAATTTATGGGGCCGGGGTAGTGAGTGGTTAAGGAGATGACTGGGAGCGAGTGGAAGGCTGTTTAGGTAAAGCTTCAGTTGCTCTCCCAAAGGTCCTCTTGATCATCACACTTACCCCCTGGAGACTATGACTCAGTTCAATGCTCCCCTGCTCCGGTCACATGCTCATCATGTCACAGAGAGAGAGAGATGGGGGCGCTGGAGAATGGCGAACACACACACACACACACATACACACTCACACTCGCATATACCCGCACGTACCCACTCGGCTTTAAAGTGATTTTCCTTGACATCTGGGTCTGTCCTCATCACTCTTGGGTTTGTGTCATGTCGGCGAATGGCTTGAGTGTTTATGTATGTGCGTGCACATGAGAGTAGTCATGCGTTTATGTGCCATATGTCTTGCACTGTTGGTAAATGGTCCAACCGGCTCTCCAGGGCCTGATTCCTCTCTGACAGGGAAATGACCATCCTGACCACGAGGATAAACCAATCGTCTTTTGCAGAGGGATGTCCACAGTCGAGGTGATGGAAGGACCTCATGACCTACATATGACCACCGGTGCCGGGTATCGGGGAGTCAAGAGCTGTGGAGAGGGTTTTTATTTATTTCACAGCGCTCTGATGCCCATGATGTACATCAGATCTAAACATGCCTCAGGTGTGATCCCCTGTGTTTAATACACCAGAGTAACAGGTCAGGTGTTAGCATACAGATTTTCTTTAAGATTACAGTACAGATCCAGAACCATTGCATTTTGTTGGATATCTTTCTTGGTTTGGGTAAAGTTTTGTCAAATTTGTCAGGACGCTGAATGCAGTTTCCAAACTTTGCTGCTGCAGTTCATCTTACCCCCCCCCCGCCTTGGTGAACCCCTCGTGATCTTTCGTGCGATGGTTCTTCAAATGCCTTATGAGATTGCTAGTGTTGTCATTGGCAACACAAGTGCCACCCCTGAAAACTCAAGTGTTGCATATACCATACACGTCATAGTTTTACTTGGGAACTTTACGAAATTGCTGACATGTAGCTGACATGTAGCTAGCTCTGGCTAATGCTTCAGTAAGAAGTGATTCCCCGGGAAAAGAAAATCGCAGTTTAATTTGGAGGAAGCTAATTATTATGGATCAGTACACAGATCCACATACTCAGCGATGTGCGACGCAGCATTTTCGGCTGTCTCTGAGGCATTTCCGATGCTGGTACCGTATTAGAACATCTCTAGTTGGCTATTAACATTTGATTGTTTGTCACTGAGATAACCTGTGTACAGTTTCCCATTATGCTTTACGATAACGGTTCTTGCTTATTGACATATTACTTGACTGTGGTAAGAAAGCTTATCTACAGACGGATTACAAAATAAGGGGAAAGCTAGTAGTGTAGTGTCGCAGCAAGGTATTGGGCCACCATGTGCTGTCAGGTCAGCCTCCATGTGCCTTGGTATTGATTCTATCGAAGTCTCTGGAGCTCTATTGGGTTGAGGTCATAGACTATGATTCACATAATTTTCATACTAATGAAGGTCCTCAGTTAACCCTCGTGCCCTATGGATTGGGGCATTGTCTTCTTTTATCCTTTTAAAGGGATAGTTCACCCAGAATGGAAAATTCTGTAGTTATCTATTCACCACTATGCTGATTGAGGGAAAATGCCTCCATACCGCTCCTGTGGTGTCATCCAAGTTTCTGTAAGCGCCCGACATTCAAATTTGACTCAAAATGGGGTAATTTCCACCATGTGTTTGACCTAAATATCCTCTTGTATCCTCCTCCTAGTTCCTGCTGCAGCATCTGCAGTATCGCCTGGAACTCTAAAAGTGTTTTGTGGACTCAAACACTTCACCCACCCCTCCATCGGCATAGTGGTGAATAGATAATCAGTGAATTGTATGGGTTGTCCTTTAATCTGACAGCCATCTGTATAATGAAAGCAAAAAAACACCTTGATTTCAATATGAAAATGCACAAATTATGATTTTTGCTATTTAATCATTGTTGCAGTTGACAACAACACTAATGCATTGCAAGTTACCTTAATCACGACTGTCTTATTTTTATTTTAGCCAGTTTTTAACTCCAGATCCTCATCCCTGGCCATATTGTAATCCCCTTATGTGTGTACTGAGTCATCCCTAACTGGTGATAGAGGCAGAAGCACGGCAGGTCCACAGGACACTGGCTCAAATTCAGAACTGTTTTTAGTAACAAACCCCAGATTTTCTTCATTTCAAATAGACACCTACACAACTGCAGATATTTAAGAATTGCTTGTGTGTGTAGTTGTGCCTTATGTGCAGTACACCTACTGTTATTTGCTATTGGAGTAGTTTAACTCTGACTTTAACCTGCTATCCATCATCCTACTTCTCCAGGATATAGCTCCCACAGCTTCCTGTGCAGACTGTGTGTTTCTACCCAACCAGTAGCTGCAGACTTGTCTTTTGGAGCTACCTTCCCCCTGGGAGAAAAGAAAATATATTTCAGTTGTGCAGCACAAGAAGTGCCCTGATGGAATGTGAAGTAAATCAAAACTAAATCCACAGTGCTGTTGTAGTTCCAGTGTTTCCTCACAACTCCTCTATACATCCAGAACAAACAAAGACAGTCGAACACGATCACATGTTTAATACAGATGGAAAGAGTGACTGAGCGGATGCCTTGGTTAACTGAATAATACGATTCTGTAAGATCTAGATATGATTTCAGTCAAGTGAGTTTGTAGAGGAAACTTATAATTCCTTAAAAGTTGGAACTGCATTTCACAGTAAAACAAATATTTTCACAATTTTCAAGGAAAAAACAAGAAAAAAAACAACTCTTGTTGTTCATAATTTACAGTGGCTGACTATTAAGAGTAAACTTAAGAACTTTTGTTTTTAGCAAGCAAACGATAAAATGTCAGGATCTTGGTTGTGTTTATTCTGCGTTTCAAAACAAGTAACTTCTTCCTCAGATCACTCTTCTCCCATTTTTTAAACCATGATTGGCTTTTCAAATTACTACTTGCAGCATATTCATTTTACTGATTTCTCCAAAACACTATCTTGTACAATTTGGCAGAACACGCACATGCAAGCAAATAAGAGAAATATCCTAGATTTTCACATTGAGCTCTGCAAAAAGTCTATCCTAAAAGTAACAACATAATAAAACAATCATAAGGACAGCATCTAAGATCTGGGTTTTTTTTAAAAAAACTTTATATGTCTAGATGCTACATGTCTAGATGCTAAATTCATCAAACACGCTCATGCAGAGTGTGTGTACAATCTTGATTGGATTTACTGTTCACGCACATCTCACGGGCGTTAGAGAATCCATGTCAAACACTCTGTTTGTCTTCTGCCTCTCTGCTTGCTTTCATGTGCCCTTGGAGAGAAGCCAGAGTTCTTGAAGACCCTACCTCACGCGTGGGTTTGATCCCAGCGCAGGGATGAGTAAGAGCTGAGGAGTTTGGAAAAATGATGGGTACTCTGTGTGTGTGTGTGTGAGTCAGCGTGTGGGTGTGTGTGTTTGTTGACCCACTTTCACACAGTGAGAGAGAGAGTTAAAGCTGTAAAACTTCTCCCTCCTTCCTTCCTCCTAACTCTCTCTGCCCTGGCATCCTAAGGATGCAGCAGTGGCTATGGCAACGCTGCAGTATAGTGAGAAAAGAAGAGGAGGCTTCTTCTTCGTCCTCCTCAATTGCTTTTTTTCCTCCTGTATGTGTCTTTTTTTTTTATTTAGTTGGCTCAGGGCTGTGTCCCTGCTTTGCATCTCGATGTTGCCTTTATAATTACAAAGATCCCTATCTTGTGATTTATTTAGTGTGCCTGCATTGTGACTTTCCTCAGCAGTGAGCTTCTCATTCAGCACAATTTGCATCACATCCACTATTTCGATGTCCGTTATAAAGAGCAAAGGTTTTAACTTTATTCCGGTGCACACGCTTCGGTTTAGGAGGCAAACACAATGTATCACACGCTGTGACAGGAGTGACTGGGGTTCGGCTGTAATGGCGGCCTCTATAAAAGGATCCGGAGGACTATTAGGATGCTGTCCCGGACACCCTGTTGTTGTTAAGGGATAATGTTGACTGTTGTGCTGTTTACTCTCCTTTCAGCTTACTCCCTATTCCTAGATAGCACCTCTGCTGCCCCCTCAGCTTCTTTACTCTGTGTGGGTGTGTGTATGTGTGAGTGTGTGCACGCTCCTACCATCTCTTTGGCAGAGTCCCACCGCCCCTGCCCAGCAGTTTGAAGCTGAGGACTCCTGGCAAAGACAGAAGGGCTTCTGGGACCTGCAGCCGTATGAATTTTTCATTTACTTTCCTCCGCCAACTCTATCTTTCTCTCTCTCGCTCTCGCTCTCTCTCTCTGGCTCTCTCTTTCTCTCTCTCTCTCTCCCTAGTCCTCTCACTGACACGTATTGTCTCTTGCTCAGTCTGCGATAGCACACCTGGTGCCCGCACAAGCAGGGGGAGTAAACACAAGAGCATACAGCCATATACACACACACACACACACACACGCACATGCACGTTCACTCAAACACAGCATGTAGCCTGAAGACTGAGTAAACAGCTCCTAGACAATGGCACTTGCTATTCTACTTTCCAGTGTTTGTTTTTTTTCAAATTCTCCATCCTCTCCTTTTTCTCCGGGTCCCCGAGGCCGAGCATGTGGAGAGAGGGCGGAGGGATGCGGAGGAATCCTTTCGGCTCACCTGACAGCCGGAGCGAATACACACTGGAGTTGCACACATATCGCACCGCTGCATCAACAGACACGCAGGCTAACCTAGCAAGTGCTCACCAAACCGCTTCCTTTGTATTACTTTGTAGTTACTTTGTAGTGATTCAAAAGGGCTGACGGATATTTAAAAGGGAGAAGACAGCAGAGACGATTAAATCCTTTTCTAGGCAAAGCTCCGTAGATCCGACGGACAGATGAAAGAGAATCAAGAAATACAAAAAAAAAAGCTAACATTTTTTCACTCACGTCATTCGCCATTCGCATCACTTCTGGATCCGTGCACACACAACAACAGCACACGCAAGCAATGACCGTTGGAGACGACCTTACATGTTCTTTTCATGGGCCAGAAAATAGAGCTGTCAAGTGGCGGCGACAACGGCCGAACCGTTGAACCTGGATGGATTTCTCAAGAAAAACCCTTGCTATCAGAAAGCAGTTGAACCCCCGAGGCCTTGACATTTTAAATCTCAGCTCCCGAGACATTTAAGATCCCAGCAGGTGACGTGCCGCGGCGGCCCGCTTGTCTGGGATCGGATGTATATGACTTGGCAGGTCCTCCAGCTGTCAGACGTGTTACTGTGGAACCAGTTTGTGTGTCGGGGGGTAGCGTGACGGAGTGGCTCCTCTTTTCACGTGGATCTGGGGAGAAAGTGAAAATGGTTTGCATCCATATGCTCCTTACACTCTTTGAACAGTTAGAAGATCCCCCCGCCCCCCCTTGATCAATTATTGATCAAAGCCATTACAAAGCTCTGGGAAGAGTCGCAAGTGGGTAGTGTGATTCATGGTGTCTACGCGCAGTGTGTTGCTGTCTGTGTGGCAGAGAAAAGAAAATGGTAGAGAGCGAGGGGCATACAGATAAGGAGAGAAAAAGGCTGAGGAAACAGACGCAGGGATTAAGGAGAGAAAAGTGCTCATGTAGCTTGACGTGAACAATGAGACGTACTGTATAGGGGCTGTTTTAAGGTATTTTCTTCTGTAGGGAAAAAGACAGCATGGGTTTTTATTATCCATGGAATTTAGACAGGCACTATTCCCCTGTCCTTTTATAATATACAATACACATTATATATATAGTGGCATAAACAGTAATGTGTGAGGATGGTCAAAAATTACTCAACAATTACACTAAGGTCGGAATACTCCACATTTCTTTATTTTCTTATTGATTATTCCATATGACCTTATTTGGGGTTTACATGGCAGTGTCCTAGTGAGACTATTAGCTTTATCATGTTTATATCGGAATATCCGTGTTCATGTAAACTTAGTAAGTGTCAGCACGTGACACTTTCTGGCAACGCTCCACTGCTACTGAATTGGTGCCTGGCTCCATGGCTTTACCGAAGTTTTACCCAAGATATATTACATTCAAATGAGTTTTATTTGAGCGCAGGACTGAATCTGAATACGTTCCTATAGCCCAGTAAATCACAATGGTCGCTGTCATACTGTCTCAGGATTTGTTCTATTATTAACTGACTCTGGAGCAGCTCCAGCCCTTGTAAATCATACACTGCAGTGTCTCTGCTGCTTGGCTTATTGGCGAACGGCTCAGTATTATGGAAATCTGTGAATTATTTTCAATAATGGGTTTTTCTTTTTAATTTATAAGGAAAGTAACGAGTGGTGGCAGAGGAAATGGACTAAAAAGACACGAGAGGATTTTTCTTTAGCAGTATTAACCCCATGAAGTGTTTTACTTTCAACATGGAACCTTGCCTCTTACATTACCTTCAATCTGCAAATGCCATGTCATTTAATGTATGTTTCTTATTATCAGTGTGATGCACAAAAGTCTTATAGTAGAATTAGCATGATATAAAATGAACAGGCGTGTACCAGTGGCTAACATATGAGTTGATGAACCTTCATTAGCCGGTGCCCAATGAAGGTTGAACACAAGTTACAGGGTGGCATTTATTATTTTCTTTATTATAATTATCATTATAGCAAAGGGTAATATCACTAAATGTCTTATTTTGTCCAATCAGCTGCCAGTCCAATATATATAATATCCAGTCAATGTTTTCATTTTATAAAAATACTCACATTTTAGAAACTGAAAGCATTCTTTTTTGCATTTTAACCTTAAAATTAGTATGAAATCTTGATTTATTATCAAAATAGTTTATTGTATCCGTCATTTTTATTTGTCATTTTATTTTATTTATTTATTATGTCTGCGTATTACCTCCAAAGCTGGAAATTTGCAATAATATCACCTACTGAATATTTGCTTTGTGTCAAACTAATAGAAACAAATTTGTTCCAAAATACGAGTAGGAGCCACACATATAAATGTGAATGCATGAAAACCATGTATATAATACTTACCACACATAAACTAGTATTTCTATAAAACAGAAAATCATTTTGTGAGAACACGTGTATTTCTGACACACATAAGTACACATGGTTGTCTCGAGCCAGCCACACGTGATTTAAGAAGGTGGGGATGAAACAGGAGACAGCGTATAAATAATAAAGCATTGCTTGTTTAGGCTGTTAGCCAGTTTCACATGGTCGTCTGATTTATTCATGCATTTATGGCCCCGGGTCTCAAACTGGTTGAGCTGCAGCTCTGCAATTAAATGATATTACATGGTACTGGTTGTTGGTTGTGTGAGGGGAGTCTGTGTCCCTCTAGTCTACTGCATCATCTCGTTTATATTTCACTATGTTGCTGTTTGCTGTAAATGGTTTGTTTTTTATCTCTTGTTAATAGTGCGTAATTAAAAAAGGCAACCACCATTTAAAAATAAAAGACTGTACGTGCAGTTTTGCTTTCTTTCTGTGTTTTTATCACTTTTTCTGCTTGTTGAGCACCTTGTGCCTATTCTGCAAAATTCTATGGACTCGTCATTGAGGTCACAGAGAGCTGCATGTTTCTCATTGAATAATTCTAGTCTCTCCTTTACACTGATACAGGTTTATATCACTCAACATGTTTGTCCATCTTTCAATTCCCATTGTTTTACCACAGCAGTTTCTCTAGCTGGGCAAGAATGTCTTTTCTTTACAAGTTTGTCTCATCACCTTGACCAACCACAGACGGCATCTCATCCAAAGCCGTTTTCAGACACGACTTGCAGGTAAAGTCCGGAGAATTGGATCAGGAGTTTACCCAGAGTGCCCTTCACATAGGCACAACGCAGTGGGAGGTTCTCTGCACTGACGCGTTCACAACAGCAACAAATCCTCCTTGGTGTCCTCTACGTGTGTGACACAGCTTTTTCACCGGGAGATATTTGTTCTGTTTTGTTTTCTTCTTGCGTCTGTCACAGGTTAGAAGAGTCGTGAACCCCTCCACTCGCTCGCTGTGAATCCAGAGGGATCCCCTGCTGTGTTCTCACATCGAATTCTCCTGAATTTCTACAGACTTTATAAGAGGAGGCCAAGAGGAGAAAGTCAGAAGAAACTGCGGAGTGTCTCTCTCGGACATTTGAGTTCACACATGCATGTCCTCCGGGGGAAAATATGAAGGAACTGAAAGCAGCTATACACATGTAACTGTGTATCGCAACGTCTTAACTATTGTTTTACAGAGCTGCACAGAGCCTCAGGTGCTGAAAGTGGAAATACATCTCACAAACAAAGCAGGCTGTGTGCTGCAGCCTGGTCTGAAGCAAGGTTCATCTCTTTGTTACATAGTTTACATTTTAACAGGTTAGTTTGGATTCCAAGTTGCAGTTTAGGGAGCGTGGTAGAGAACCTATACAACATATGTTAGTCATCACCATTAAGGGCTGCCTCTACCTATACTGGATATTGATTGGTTTTGCAGATGGACACAAGCATCTGCGTGATGTCAGTTTGGCAGATGGTCGTCTTTCTGTTTGAATGGAGAAGAGGATTGAGCCGGTTCGTTTTGTTTACTTTCACTGCAACTGTTTCTACCAGCATCACCGACTTCAGGCGCGGTGCTCAACACCAGTTCAAGTGTGTAAAATGAACTTCCTTTGTTAAAACATGACAGAGGCAAAGACTGCAAACAATCCTTAGAGCCTGGGCAACTCGGAGTGATGCCTGTTATGTCAGACCACCAATGACAAACTGCCTAGCACGCCCAGCAACACCGATTACATGTATTAGATATCATGAAGAGTGTTAGGAACTGTTGGCAGTACACATTGATAGAATAAAATAAAATATTTAACCCTGGCAAAGATGACACAATCCGTTTCATAGTCATTCATTCTAACATTTTGACACGCGCCACCCTGATGACGGTCAAGCCAATTAATTAACTTGGAAAAATTAGCTGAAAACATTTGCTAGTATTAAAGGTACAGAATCTCTCATCTCTTTTTTTGTAACCTCATCAAGGTGTTCTGAGCAGAAAGAACCGAAAACTGCCATTTTCATTCTAACCAGTGCATTAGTGAGGGACTGCGGTGGTTTGATTGAATTCACATCTGTCTGTAGATGTGTGTTTTGGACTCTGACTCACGCTGAGTACTAATTGCCAATCCAAGCCAATTACAGCAGTAATTGCAGAGCTCTTGGCATTTGGCCGTATATGGGGAGAGAAACCTGTTCTGATTTGTCTGGCCAGGTACTGAACGGTGAGGGACACGGAATCATAATAACCATAATGCATCGAAACGGAACAGAAAAGTAACTCGGCACATACATCTAAATACAGCAGGAGTGTTAGGTGTGAAAACTATGTTTGTTGGCCTTGTTATGAACTCACTTTCTTTTGATGTAGTCAAGCCTACGTCCGGCAGAAAACAGTTTTCTAACAGTGCCACGTTTTTCCACGGTGACTCACTGACTGTCGGCGGTGTGATGGCTCCAGAAAGCATCTCGTCTGTTTTCTGCCCACATACTAGATGACCTGGGCACACACACACACACACACACACACACACATACACTAACACACTGCCCCGAGAGACAAGCTGACTCTCCCACATACTGGAGCACTGAGGTTAAATGCACCAACTATGGCAGAATATGCATATGCATGTACATATATATATATATATACACAGTGCATCTAAACATGGCTTGACTGATGGTGGCTACGCTGAGACACATTAATACACCGGTATGTGTACTTACAATTGCTGCAGATCTCACTGAGTTAAATATTCAGCTCTTATTTGCCCACAGTGTTGTTCTGTGAGCAGTGCGTACTTGGTATTAAAAAGGCGACTGTCCTTATGAATTATTAAATCATTACTTTAAATTTTGCATTTGCCCCTGTTTTGATTAATAACTCACATCCCAAACTCGAGGGGTCAAGAGAGCACTGACGAATAGAATTTATTTTTTCTGGGCAGGAGCGTTTCAATGAAGAAATGGAAAATTAGTTGGTATATAAACTTAATTTCAAGGTTAACGGTGGCAATATAAAAAAATCGTGTCAAAAAATATGTTACTAATAACTGCACCCTTCAACATTTTCTTACTGCCAAATCCTGCCTCTGGCTCACAGGCCCTACCCCACTTGTTCCAAATGCGGCGCAGTGGAGCAGTGGTTTCAAGTTTAACTCTTACAGGTCAGCTCTGCAGTGAGAGCAATGCTATGGGAACTTCTAAAGTAAGACAAAGAAAAAAAAATCTATAAAATAGAGCTCACTATAAGTCAAATCAAAAATGAAATACAATACTATTTGCATTAACAGTGTGGGGGTGCACGTGAAAAAGACAAAGTGACGTAATTGCACATTCTACAGAGGTATTGCACATGGGACGTAACAGTAAAACAAGATTATTAGTGGAAACAAGCAGGTATAGCAGATATTCAGATTATATTATTATATTATTAAATTTCCATATAGTTTATATGTTTTCTGCTGTGTCTCCACCCTGTGTCCGCCCTGTGTTTTTTTCCTCTGGGTATTCTGGCTTCCTCCCACAGTCCATAGACAGATTAGGAAATTGCCTGTATGTGTGAGTGTTAGTGTGAATGGTTGTTTGACCTTGTGATTTCCTGTCCCAGGTGTCACCCACCTCTCACCATTATCAGCTGGAATTGGCTCCAGCTCCCCTGTAACCCTCAAATGGTAAAATGTATGAAATAAAAAACTGTATGAATGTACTTTTTTTTTAATGTATTCGAAAAGCAGCTTGGCATTGTAAGTTAAAGCAGTGTCACTCCACAGCAACAGGTTATCACAAGTCTTTGGCTAAACACACATTGTCGGTTTTGGTCTTTTTTCGATTTTTTCCTTTGAAGGCTATAGCACTGCTACTTGTCTCTTGAGCATCCTCGAATTCCTCGCAGCACTGATTCAAAGTAGACGCCGGTAACTTTCCACGGGGATCTCGGGCCCGTGCTGACTTGAGAGCATCACACAGTTCCTGCAGATATTTTTTCTAGGGGGTAGGCAAGCACATTAATGCATCTGATGGGAAATTATGCAGCTGGAAGCTTCCACTAGGGCGAAGATGGAGTGTGGGAATAAATGGGTGAACTTGGTCAGCGAGGAACCTGGGAGTACATTTCAAGTGATGCTCGGCCGGTGCCGTGAGATGGGATTTTCTTTTGGGACACGGTGACATTTTTTTTCCTGTTTCCAGCTTTTGTAGACGGCATGAGCTTTATCTAGTGGTTGTAGCTGATGGGAGAGAAACGGTGCTTGTGCTTGTGCGTGTTCGGAGACATCCTTGTGCACATCACTCCTCTAAAATGTGACTCGACGCTGTCAACTAGCACGGACAAACCACGCCACTCTCCTCTGACCTCCGTCGCCTACGATGCACTTTGTTTCCCCAGCGCTGTCGGGGTTGTTTTTTGGTTTGTTTGTTTTGCTTCGTTCGTGCCTCATCCTCTGTAAACTCCACAACACACACATCCCCCAGTGGTGACGGCTGCTTGTCAGATTGCGGAAGAGCGGCGTCTTTAATGACGGCACCGTACTCGGAGCGACTTCTGTGTCACGTCTTGCCCATTCCGACATTTAGCCGAACAGAAACAGAGCCCCTCTACTCTGTCTGCCTTATGTCTTATTACCACATCACTCAGTCTGGGAAGAGAAGCTGTTTGCATAAAAAGGGATGGAAAGAACTGAGAGTATTTAGGTTTTCTTCTTTTTTTTTTTGTTGAGAGATAGAAAGATAGAGATGAGAGAGGAAAACAGAAGGAGAAATCGCCTGCAAGCTGATATGACAACAGCTCCACTGGAGTCAGGTTTTTTTTTTTTTGTGTGCCTATAATTGGATTCTACCCTCAATAAGAGCCGCTGTGTTTATTTTAAAGCAAAACAAGACAACTGAAGTTATTCAGCCGTATACCCACAGCGACGCTTCAGTTTCTTGACAGCAAAGGTTTGTCTCACTTCCTTTTTTTTAAGGAAGCAGCTTAAAATTTAACACACGCTGTCATTGAACATCTATTTTCATCGTTTCATCGTCAACGGTTGAGTTAAAGTTAAAGGGCTCTTCCTCATGAGGGATCCTAATGTGATTTTCCTGAGGTTGCCCTCCGCACCCACCTACCCAGCTGCCCACCCCAGCCTTTAATTCCTCCGCTGCCTTCAGTTAACCAACTGCTGGGAAGGGAGCACATGGCAGAAGGTGTGTTAATGAATATATAGTTATATAATCCAGGCCTTTGGAGGTGGGGGGAAAGACCACAACTCTTTGACAAGAGAGGAAGGGATTCTTTGTGCCACCAGTGCCCCCAAGTGGCCCGAGGTGGCATTTCTTTCCCCCTCCCCTCCCTGTCCTCCTGTCTTCACCTTTTCAAACATGACATGACGACTGCCGCTTTGCCTTTTCTCTTTCTATAAAGAGTAACTCAGGAGACGCAGGAGCTGATGTATCTCACGTGACAGGCTGATATATGGACGGTATTGCTTTTTTCGATGACCACCGTTAAATGCTGCGTGCTGACACAGTAAACCACACAGCAAGGACGACTATTACAAATCAGTCCCCCAGCCCTGCCTCTTCTCCTCCTCCTGCCAAAACACCATACCTGGTCCTTGGCCCGGCCAACTATCATACCCCTTATGAATCAAAGACACTGGAGCAGAAGTACAGAGAGACAAGGACTTATGAGCACTTGGCTCTGCCTCTCCTGCAGTCTGTACATTTTTCTCGCTCCTCCTCTGCATCTATCTGTCTGGCTGGGTCAGATGATAAATCCTCCGCTGAGGTTTAAAGCACCAGCAGGGCAGAAAGTACCTAGGTTCACGTCAGCTAATATGCATAGCTGGTCAATGTATAGGAGGACGTGTGCACGCCCATCCCCTCCTCTGCCCCGTCCGCCCACCCACAAACAGATTTCTCTTTCTGATTGGTCGAATTTGGTTTCTTTATTCGCACAACAATTTATTCATCACTGACACAAAACTGTTCCTTTAAGCTGCTTCAAAGTTTGTAAGAAAAAAATGCAATTTTTATGCAACCGCATAAAATTCATATTCTTGATTTTCATTGCTTCATTCAAGTCATCTAACATTGAATAAATAATTAAAATCCAAACACCTTGAAAAAAGGGACTTTTACATGTTTTCTTTTATCCAATACAAGTTTTCTACTTGAATGGCATAATTTGCATCTTTGGAAATCTTTGTTTAGTACTATAATTCAAAATTAAGTCATCTGGGTTTGAGCAATACTTGTCCAAGCAACATAGATTTGTTTCCATGGACCTGCCAAAGAAATGTGTAAGTATAAGTTTGTGCAAAAGGTGGGAAGAGAGCTAAAAAGTCATTTTACCCATTATGTGTATGGGATAATCTCTGGAGTAATAAAAGTTGCAAAATGAACGATTCCTCGTTTTGCTGGGAATCCCCCTGTCATGAGAGCTGGTGTGTATATATATATAATAATAATAAGAGACAGTCCCAAGTATCGAGAATCTGGTAACACAGCTCTAAATCTCTCTGTCTCTCTCCCTCTGCCTGTGTGCTGACAAGTAACCCATCTAATAAACAGGGACAAGTAGAGATGCGATGCGGCCCAGACTCCTGTCTGCTCCACTGGACCTGAACACAGCCATTTCATCTGTTGAGCCAGCAGGCCAAATCAAGTGGTCTTTATTAAAGTATCTTTGATGGATTCACCCCTGGCCTCCCCCGCTGTGATCTATCGCCTTTCCAGCCCTTGGAGGTCGTAATAAACTTGTTTAGCAATGGGGTCACTGCATACGAGCGGAGCGTGTGCGTGCATGTGTGTGTGTGCTTTTACAATAAGTGGCTCAGGTCTGTCGTCACGACCAGTGCATCATATATTCATAGCTGGTGCTCAAATCCACTTGTGATGATATTTGTCGTTTCCTCGCAGATTGTGGCATGATTGCATCACGTATTTATCCACACACACAGAAGATGTGGACGGCCGCTGTAGCAGCGCCGTTATCTCTTTGAGTAGTTTTACCATCTTCAGCGGCAACTGCATGTTTTCCTAACAGAGTAGTAAATCACAGGAGCCTGGATGAGTCCTTTACAAACTGAATGAAGCCGTGCACAGTGTTGTGTACTATATATTTTCCATAATCAGAAAGCAAATATTTTTTCTCTCTCATAGTTTAAGAATCTGTGAAGCTGCAAACACCAATAACTGGCTCACAGGTCTTTATACGCATAATGTTGCATTTCTGTTGTTGTATTATATCTGCAGACGTTAGAAAAGGAGAACATGGAATCTTTAACTGACTGTCTGTCTGTTTATAGTTTTACTGTCTGTCTGTCTATCATTAGTCTACTATTGTCTGTCTGTCTGTCTGTGTCTGTCTGTAGTCTTTCTGTCTGTCCATCTGTCTTTTCTGTCTGTCTGTCTAGCCTCTGCCTGTTGTATATATGTCTGTAGTCTGTCTGTCTATCTATAGTCTCTCTGTCTGTTTATCTATAGTCTCTCTGTCTGTCTGCCTCTCTGTAGTCTGTAGTCTGTCTGTTATCTATAGTCTCGCTGTCTGTCTCGCCTCTCTGTATGTCTGTAGTGTGTCTGTACACGCAGCCAGTGGACTCCTGTGTTATCTTCCAGCGGCTGCTGTCCCCAGTGTTTACCATCAGATGCAGGTCACTGTTTGTTGAGGGGAAACCTTCTCTCTAATGGGCACCACTGGGACCAGTGTTATTGGATGATTCATCAGATCAATGTTGCAGGGCAGGTCTGTCTTCCCGATTCCGGCGTGTGAGGCTTGTTGAAGTTTATGTTCATAACTTCCATGGAAACATGCGCCTGACACTGCAGGGTTACAGGCACCAAACACTGTGTGTAATGTTTATTGTTTCATCAGAGTAAAAAAAAATGAATTTACAACTTTTGTTCCCAGATGCTATAACAAAATGTTGCTTTTTTGAAAAGCAGATTACACCAGTGAAAGTGCATGATGTGCTTTCATGAGCGAAAATCTCTCACAAATAAAGTATTACGAGAGGTGTGACGGTAAAGAATCGGGGATGTTTCCTTGTGAAAAGCCCTTTGGGAGATACAGCAAAGGGCCTGTTATTGTTCTTTTTGCTGTTTTATAAACACTGGTGAACCCTGTAAGTCACTGTGGGTTGTTTAATGTTACATGTTGTACGAATTGAACAGTTTTAAAGTACAAATACTTTGCAGTCTCTTGGAATAAAGTTATATAATCAGTGAAGAATAATGGGGGAGTGAAAAACAGACATTACATGATATCAAAGTTTATAAAGTATTGAGTGCGATGTTAAGATTTTTGGTCGAGAATATATTTTAATTAAATAACTTTCTGTTAACTATACACATAGCTGTCTGTGAATATATGCAGTGGTGACATGTTGCCTAAAAACACCTTTATACAGCAAATAGACAAATACACAACACAAGGTTTTATATTTTGATATCAAAATAGGTAAATCAGTTTATTAGTTGGATTAAGTTTTGGGTTGAGTATTTGGTAATGTGTAACTGCAGAATTAGATTTGTGTTCTTGTGATAAGTTGTCATCGGTAGCCAAGCTCATACACTATATTTCCTTCTTCTCTCAGCTGGACTCTAAGCAAAAGTCCTTATTAAAATATAGTCTGGGCACCTTTTTTTGTGGAATTCCTCACTCGGGAATCTCCCAAACATTCCTCTGCTGAGAGTCTGTGTGTCCCCAGGCAGTTGCTAAAACACCCATCCAAGATGTCCAGAAGCTGAGTTGTCTGATTCCTCCCAGAATACCCCATTTTCTGGGCATTATCCGTGATATCCACTTGAGGTGACTGACATCCTGAACGAGCTTCGCCATCAGAAGTTTGCCGGCCGCACCATCATGGTTGTCGTAGTGGCCATCAGATTTGGACCCTTCCAATAGTACCATTTGATGCCATTGTAGCGGACCACGCTGGACGAGGCGGGGTAGTACATGCCGTTCAGGTTGGACGGGCCACAAGCCTCAAACCACCAACCTGGAGAGGAGGGAAACGTGCCAGAAAGTTCAAGGGAAAAGTCAGATTTAATTGATTTCCAGCTCATGAAATGTAACACCCGAACGTACAGCTGTAAGTCCGCAGTAACTTTATACAGGCGCGCAGGGAAAATGAAACGCAGCCCCCCGGGAGATTTACAAGGGGGGTGGATACAAATGTTTAACAAGGCGGGTTACAGGGAGACACAGACTGGGACGAGTGGAGGGAGGCCGCGTACCTCCTGACGCCAGCTGTGCACACTTGCAGGTGCATTGGTCGTTGTCTCTGTCCTTGGTGCTGAATTGGGTGCCAGAGTGGGTGAGGCTGCTGGTGCGTCCAGCTGTGCCGCTGAAGCCCTCGGCGTGCAGACTGTTTTTTTTTGTGGAGGAGAAGAAGTGCAAAGAATTTCAGCAGAAAGAAAAAAACTAAAACCAAAAAAAAAAACTCAGCCCCAGGCAATTCTATTCATTATTTAAAGCTGTGGTGGGAAAACGTTGCTTGTTGGCAGCTTCAAGTGGCAGCGATTGGTTACTGCCGGAAAAAACGCTTTGAACTTCAGCGTGTCTGAAATCTTCTAATGTTGTGTTGTTAAGTGAACACAGCACCATAGTGTTTACCACACGGGCTGATCTGTGAGTCCTTAACACCACGGGATACCGACGGGATGAGAGAGAGGCAAAAAATATCTGAGTCAGTGAGTGCGACTCTCTGTCGCTGTGGCGCCTATGGTTGTTGTTTAGAAACCTTCATTGTTAAACTGTTTGTCTGAATTGTCCACACTTATATAACATGACTCATTCTGGCAAACAGTAAATACGCGGCATCTCAAAGTTAGGGTTGGTAATCCTGGAAAAGCTAGCAAGAGCAGGTTACAAATTTCATCCAACCCCCTTCCATCTGCCCACTCGTCAAAGCCCCAAAAACACATGAACGCACACTTTTCTTGTATTGTTTTGCAGTGGGAGTTGTTTTTTGTGTAATGGAACAGGGAAACTTTGGCTGCACTTTCTCTGCCACTTTTTTCGGGACTCGCTCACAAACTTCTAACTTTTGTCTCGGCTTCAGCAGTGTATGTCTCTTCAGCTGAAGACTTGTGCAGTAAGAGCACAGGGTGCTTGCAAGCAGACAGGTCGATTAGTGACAGACAGGTTCCCCCGGCCGATCATTTCATTTAGTTCGAATACAATGATTGGTTGTGTTTATTCCTGCAAGGGCCACAGACACCAGCTTTTTTTATTTTATTTAATTGTTAGTTTTTGATCGATGGCTATTGGGATGTAAAGAGGATTTTAACAAATAAGATCAAAAGTGTTTCCGAAACATCTTACCAACCCTACTTTTTATATTATTTCACAAAGGTAAATAAAGATAAATTGAAAAAAGTAAAAGGTTATATCCTCTCTCTCAGAGATCATAGCCTATGGCACGTAACATCAATTTTAATACTAGGCACCATCCCCCCCATTGTTCCTGACTGTTGCCAAACTTCAACAAAAGAAAAACGAACCTTAAGAACCTGTTATTATTTTCCCTCCATGCTGTGACATGTGAAACAAGCAGTCTGAGAGCAACCTCTGACCACGTTAAATTCATTCGCTCTATTACCACACAACCCCAACTCACATGTTTATATGTTTCCATCTGTCTGACCATGTGTGTCAGTGTTTGAAAGAAGTGGGTGAGGAGGTCAGCCTCGCTGTCCGGCCTCTCCCCTCCGCTGCCCAGTCGTTCTGACTTGTTAGAGCAGTACTCGCCCTGAGTTATGTGACCCCCCCCCCACCCTCTGTAGCCCGGGGACAAGCTGTCCTTGATGACTAAATGAAGAATCTTGAATTTGTAAGTTCGCCTGGCACGACCAACACATAACGAGGGTCGGCAGAACGGGAGTGAGAGCGCCGGGGTACGTGAATAATGATGGAATAGCAGAGAGAGCGGAATTATACATGAGAGGATATTTTCTCTGAGAGTGTTTTCTTTTCTTTTCATGATGGATCGGCCTCGTGAAGAAAATTAAAAGCTATCAAATTAGACAGCACGGCAACCACAGGGCTACAGGATATCCTATTGGAACGGATTAGCCTGTGAACTGTGCTCATTCTCCTCCCCAGTACATTTGCAGTAGCCATGACCTCCAGAGGATTCGGTTCAGCTACTCCACCAACACCACAGACCACAGGCCAATCCTATTCAAGGTGATGGTCGGCCTTTATTGTTATTCTATCCTTCAATAAGAAAAATATTGTTACGTTGAAAGGAATGCTCACCATTGCTTTACTTTAACAACAGCTATTCTTGGCTTACTCAAGGGGGAAAGTGGTCTGTCATGCCGATGATTAATGTTTGAATAATATTAATGAGTTTTAGGTGAAGACCTCCGTGTTGCTGCGGGGAGCGCGCACTCGATGCAGCTGAGGAGCCGCCTGGCTTCACAGCACCGTAGCTGTGGTTCGGGATTAATAACAGAAACCCCTCGGAAGACGCCGGCATGTGGAGAACGCTAGTAAAGCTGGCACATCTTGAGCTGGTTAAACAGAACATGATGTCAGAGGTTGCAGCTACAGAGGCGATTATATTCATTCAGGTGCTTCACCTCACACAGTGTCGCCCACAGCGGAATTGTGAAACATTCCGTTTCATCGCGCTAATTATGTGGAACAAACTCGGGCTAATGCAATTTGCTGCGCTATTAGGGTTCTTGGAAAGCCAACACCCACGTATGATTATGATTTGTCATCTCTCGGCGCATCAGTCTCAAGGGCAGATCCCTGCGAATTTACATGAAATCGAAACGCGTAACTATATTTGGTTTGTATTCTTTTTTCCCGGCTGTTTTGGAGGTGGCGTGGCTTCAGCTCACCCACACATAATCTTGTTAGTGATTGCAGGGTTTCTGGGGGAGCTTTGTCTGTGTTGTCAGTTCCTGGCAGGGGCAGGTATCGCAGAGCGCTTCTGTTGTACTCTGGTGGATTTTCAGGGGGCAATGGTAGCTGGGGTGATGGGGAAGAGAGAAATGGATGGCAGGCGAAAAAAAAGTGGCAGCGTGCCCCCTCCGCTGTGCTCATTATTTTGAATGACATTCTTAAAGAGGTTCCAAGTGGTTCCTTCTAACGTCAGTGCTCGGGGATAAGAACACTTCGGAGGAAAAGAAAGGAATTTAAAATGTTAATAACGGTTTCTAATCTAAGTCGTGATTTTAAGAGTCTTACGCCCAAACAGAAGGCAACAACTGACAGGGTGTTACTGCGTCGCAATTATACTTTTCACAGCAGAAGGCTCCTCATAAAACACTTAACTGAAATAAAGCACCCTCATAATCGTCCTATTCATGTCAGATTTCTGAAAAAGTAGAAGAATTTAATTGGAGACTGTGGAGTTTAATAAGTTCTTCTTTTAAGCATTTTGTCATATCACACGTTACTACTTAACAAAACAGCTAATTTTATAATTCTCGGAGTGGATTTTGAGCCAAACATGTCATCATTACAAGTAAGATTAAATAATGCAGTTATGAAGAGAATAATCTAATAATAGAAGTCGTGCTGAGCGATTTACCTGTAGTTGCGGTTCTCTCCGTCTACGTAGAAGCGATCGTAATGGGAGAAGGCTTCGTTCCCCTCTCTGTCCTTCAGCTGGACGTGCAGACCGTATTCCTGGGAGCTCGTCAGCTTGTGGATGATATCATTTCCCAGCCAGTGTTCCCCAGACGGCTCCCCGAAGCCCTGGGTTACACACAAAGACAGGGAAACAATAGAAGGAGAACATACTCTAACAGGGGGGGGGGCTGATTTTTTACCACAGACCTGCCAAGTGTTTTTTTTGGAGTAACTATAAAAATGGACCTCAATTTAAAAAAAGCCACATTTATCATTTTGATGGCCTGAGGTAGTCAACTGATATTCCTCTCCCAAAGCACGGGGGCAGGTCAATAGAGACATTAATTTAGCATAATATTCCATCATGGCTCTGACTGGACCCGCAAAACTCAGAGTGAAATAAAAAACTGGCTTTGTGGACCGATCCACTGTTTGTTTTTCACTTCAGAGCTTCGCATTCAAATAAATCTTCTGTCATATTTTTGGCAAAGGAAAAAACTAGAATGAATGATCCCCTAAATATCATGATAAAGTAGAAATATAAGAAATAATATATTTCAAAATGTACGTTTAGTGGTATTGTGGTTAAAGATGCAGGCCGGTGAAACAAAGGAGGTCATGAATAGGTTATGATATGATATGAACGTATGAGAGGATGTGGCTCTCAACCAAACTGAACACCGCCACGGCAGCATCCGTCCGTCCGTCAGCTACACAGCTGATCCTCTCGAGGGTCATGGGGGGAGTCACCAGTCTTATCATGTGGCCGATATGTGTAAACAAACCCTCACGCTCACATTCAAACTCATTTAGAGTTGACAAATACCCTAATTGAGTGTTTTGCATGAGGAGAACATGGGAAATTCTTACTCCGGTGCTTTCGACAGCGCATCCCGTCCCCAGCCACCATTACAACAATGATTTTTTAAAACATCCTGTCACTAGTAAGTCTCTACAGCCCTCATTTAAACTGATATACATCACAATAAAATGTCTGTATATCAGGTTATTATGGACACTCAGAGCTCAGCAGCAGCTTGTTCTATCGATCTATGAATTTATATTGTTATATAACATTAACAATACAGCTCAGCAGCTAAAGGGTACGTGAGAGGTGTCAATAGGATCAATATGGACACTACATCAAGCTTTAATTGGACGGTGGGACATAACAGGAGTTTGTCATCATGAACACAAGTGGAGATCTACAAGGCAGTGATTATTAAACCTGCAACTTTTAAATCTTATGATAAGAATAATGAAAGAGAAACTTTTCAAATTCTAATAATCACAAAACTTGCATGTCTGACATATTGAGTCTATTTTAAACACACACACACACACAGTTCATTAATGTTGTTCTGGTGACTCGACACCTTACCGAGACACTCTGTACGTTTTTCAACTCATTTATCAACCACATGTAAATAATGAGCAGGCAGAATATAAAGAGACACGTATAGAACCGAAACATGTCAACAGCTCAAGAGCAGTCGATAGGCAATTTGGAAAGATGCAATCATGTAGAAGGCGCAGTGATACCAACATGATTTCACAAAGAATAAGTGCAGCATTAGATGAAAACGGGTACAGTGGAAGCGGTGGCTTTGACAGAGGGAATTGATGTTTTCCTTCCAGGAAAATGATAACGACACGCAAACGCTCCGTTCAAAGTGGCGGCCTAAGAGGAGGGACGTCACGCGGCTTTCGATTAATGAATCTCCGAGGACCGTCGAGTGTACAATAACACTTCAGCCGACGCACACGGATGCAAGAAGTGGACTCGTTGGTGTGATGAGGCCAAATGGATTCGAGAAGGTAACTGACAGTCAATAGCTATTAAAGCATCAAGTGCAATTATTTGAAGTTACATTTATTTCTTTATCCTTTGGAAAAGACGGACACATTTTGTTCTTGCTTACATCTAAATTCTAAGCCACTTTGTCTCGCTGGCACACTCTCCCTTTGTCACTGGTCAACTGAGAGTCTCTGAGCCTTTTTTTTATCATTTGATCAGAGACATTTGATCAACACTTTCTGGGACTATAGAGAGTGGTTGGTCCGGGGCAGTGAAGCGTTTTGGTGCATACGTTATCTGCCATCTACGGGGGGGCCCTGTGCTCCCACGCCCCGACTGGAGCCAAATATTTATCGTCCACTTGTAAAAATATTGTTCTTGAAAGAGTTTTGGGTTTTTTCTGTTGCTCTTTATCATGTTTCGCTTTTCATGTCAAATCCAAACTGTGGCAACTGATTTGTTGGTGTGGGTGAGACGTGAATCTCTACTGTGCTCAATCAAAAACCCCAAACTGGCCTCGCTCGTATGTTCTGTGTGCAATAGAACACAGTCAGAAAGCATTTGTTTAACTCTGTAGCTCCATTGATTGAACATTGATTCTGTTGAGAAATCTTTCTCATGAGAAAAAAATGAGTGTGTGTTTGATTCGGTCAGAGCGGTGGAGTAACTTCCTGTATCCAGTCTGAGAATTGGGTTTTGGATTTGGAAATGTTGTTACTGTCATCATCACACTCATTTCCTTTTGCAAGAAAGCTATTGATACAAACAGTAGTGCTCTGTGGTCACTGAAGTACACAGTGTGTGTGTGTGTGTGTGTACGTGGGAGTATTGACAGGGAGAGGGAGTGCGAGCAGGTGCAATAACATGGGGGGTGGTAGAGAACATGAGGGCGGCCAAATACAACAACCGCGGGTCACCTGGGATCACAGGCCAGTCGCCTCCCACGCCTCCCAGTGCCAAACCGCCTGTGGATAGTTATTGGAACCTCCTGTCCCACTAATACGCCGACAACGCTGCCCCCTCACCCTACAGTCTGAGGAACCCACCATTTTGTAGTCCCTCCAGCCGCGGTGGAAGTTGACGGAGCCGTTGGTGCGACGCTGCAGCACCGTCCACCCGCCACCTCTCGTCTTCATGTCACAAAACACCTGGAATAAGAGGAAAAGTAGGGAGTAAGTTGCAAACAAAAGTATTTAAATACTAAACAAACGGCTAAAACATAAAGAATTAACATATTGAAAGTTGATTCTTTGGAGTTTTCCAGATCAGGAAACAATTTTACTTTGAAGCAGGAACAGTTGGGTTTTATTTGGTCAAAATGTTAAACCTAATTTATATAATTTCGTCACAAACCTTTTTCATTTTATTCGTACATGTTCTGCAGATACAATACTTTGATTTTGAGTCTAGTTTCGAACGACCTGCTGCATCAAAGTCCAATATTTACCCAGTATCTGAATCTTCAGTAGCTAAAAGCTCCTTTCTGTTAATTGTTGAATAACACTGGGAAGGTAGTTTACACTGGGTTTATCACACCCTTGTAGCAGTTTAACTCAACAATAAATAAATAAAACACGCTACAGTTTCTCTGTTATTTGAAAGATGCCTTGAAAGCCTTGGGAAATAGGGGGGGTGATTCAGCGTGTCACGAAATGATATGACCCAGGTGGGAAGGAAAAACTAACATATCAGCATGTTCTCTTATCCCCCTGAGTGGGGGGGTTGAGGAGGAGGCATCTGCGTTTTTGGTTACACACGCTTTTTTTCTTTCGTTCTTGGCCCGCACATTTTTGCCATATGCAGATCTGCTTGGAAGAACAAATCAGAAAATGAACTTGAGATGTCGACTTGTTCTACATATTGGAGGTGTTAAACTGGACACTTTCCAGCTTCCCTTAGGTATAGTGATTATATGACTGTGTGAATCGCTCCCGCGGGCGGTAAGATTAGATGCTTTTTGTATCCGAGATTCGTCTTCAATCAAAGTGAATGGACTTAGCGCACCTCAGCATTGGACTGTTATATGTACGTGTCTATATAATGTTGTCACCTCAGATTATAGACTTTGGTCAGTGACATTTCAACAACCTCCACAACCTGCGACAGGGATAATTACTGAGGAACCTGAATTGATTTCGCTTGGTCGCTTGAATTTGGTCCATCAAACAAACCCGTGTGACCTGTCTCAAAGAGTCGAGCAGTATAGATGCTGGCATGTGGGCGGAATCCCACAGGGTCTCTCTCTCTGCTTCGCCATTTTTCTGCTCGAAAAGAAATGAGAGTTTCCAGCGCTTTTCCCCCCATGAATAGCAAAGCTGTATCAAGGTCCAATGGCAGTCGGGATCTTTAACCTTAGAAAACAGTGCAGACTGGCGATGTGCTGTGATAATCGTCTGGCACATAAAGCCAATGTTATGGCCTTAGATGCTGGATACAAAATGGAATTCTCAATTCAATTCACTTTACAAAGTGTGGTCGTTACTCGGATTTAGACCAGATCTGTACTTAATACCTCAAACACACTTTATTACTGGCCAGCAAGGAGTCATTTCAGGCCAAATCCATTACAATAAAACTCAAATACCCAGACAACTTAAGCATTTTTTTTTTTTAAATAAATAAAAAAGAAAAGAAAAAGATAATGTGATCTTTTTTTTCAAGGCTGCTTTCTGGGGATAAAAATAATTACTTTTTAAATCAGTTCTGAGAAAAGCCTGCATGTGTTTTATGAGCCCTGTGCGTGTGTAATTCTAAAAAGTATGCACAACCGGGTCTTAAAAAAATTAGAAAAGATGCTGAACGGCATCATTCTTCACAGCTGTGGTGATAAAAGGTTGGACGGATAGACAACGTGGACAGATCACACATGTCTGCGCCTTTTGTCTCCGCTCCAAGTGAGGACGCTCCGCTCGCTCTGCTTCGAAAATAGGGCAATTTGTATCTGCCCCACTTTTTGCGCGAGCCACCCAGCTCGCCCGCCTCGTTGGAATCGGATGAATTAGAGTGAAAGCAGTATTGATTTGGGGAGCGCTAACTTGCACCGGTGGAAATGTGCGTCGGCCCTAGTTGGCAGGAAACACATGGCACCAGTGCCCAATACATCGCTGCCTTGCCCACAGGAAATGAAGGGGAAGAACAGGGGGGGGGGAAACAGGGGCAGTGGGAGATGGTGCCAACCAGCAAACTCGATTGAGAGGGATGCTACTGTTATCTTTCTTCTTCCCTGGTAGGCTCTGGGTGTGAAGATCCCAGCCAAGAATGCTCCCTGTGATTCAAAGAAAGGATGACCCGCTGTTCGATGCCATCGCTGAGTTTGCTGCTGCAGGTCAGCGGCGGTACTTCTTAAGCTTTTCTGACTTTGCATTCAGCGGCTTGCGCTCACTCCCCGCGAAGCCTGCAGGGCATAATGCTCCCGTTGCTTATTATTTTATCTCTGTAACTCAGCGTGGCACTTCCATCAACCTCTGTAGCAAAAAAGCCGAGCGAACTGCCATTACCTCAGACTACCCTGTCCTTGCCTCTGTTTACTGCGGTCCAAAAACATAATAAAAGCCCGCTGAATGTCATTATGTTGTGTGTGTGTGTGTGTGTGTGTGTGTGTGTGTGTGTGTGTGTGTGTGTGTGTGTGTGTGTGTGTGTGTGTGTGTGTGTGTGTGTGTGTGTGTGTGTGTGTGTGTGTGTGTGTGCGTGTGAGCTTTCCATTACGCAGTCTGGGCCAAACCCAAAGTTAGTACAAGTGAAAAGATCCCATTGCTAAATACTGCAAGACATATGGATAAAAAAAGTTTCAAGTCACAGTCTGTTACGTGATATTTGCCAGAAAAAGGCCAGTGACCTTTAAAGCATTACTACCTTCACGGTCTGGGTGGAGTTGGGGAGGAGAATGCTATATATTCCACTCGCTGTCACTCCGGATCGCAGGATCTCCGTGCAGTCCCTGAAACCAAGCGACTCCTCTTTGGGCGAACTGGAGATTTCTGGTGGGGGGGGAAAAAATAGGCAGCCATGTGTTTACAGATGGCTGCCCTGTGGGCTTTTTTACACACAAATCCCGACCACATATGCGAGCTCTCTCCTAACCTAAGCCTGTGGGAGAGTATGTACTGCATGCATGTACCTAGTGTGTGTGAGATTAGAATTACATGCTGCTCGAGGTGTTATTTTCATGTTAAATTGATTTTTTTTTTTCAGCTTAAATCACAAATCCCTTCCTGATTAATTGAAATACTGTAAATCTCCTGTTTGTCTAATGAATTTCTGCCATTTATTGATACTGTTAATGAGTCGTTTTGGCCCCGAGGAGGAAATGACTCATTGGAATGAAACAGAAATTCTGTTGACAATATTTGTTAATCTCTTTTATCCCTACACAACATTCCTCCTGTTATGCATATTGGTTCCCTTTTGTTTCAAATTAATTACGTTGGCAGCACGATTTGTTCAATCAAAAATAATGAATCCCTCAGCTTTACCATTGCAGTGGCTGACCATGGCCAGCAGCTGCTGAACAGTGTCGGTGAGCGAGGCCTGCTGCCTCTGCAGCGAGGTGCTGTTGAGCGTGGAGCTGCCCAGTTCGCCCTGCAGCTGGCCGACCAGTCGACTCTGCCTCTCCAGGAGCTCTTGGAGCTGCTGCTTCTCGCTCTGCAGGCCCTGCCGCTCCCTCCCGTACCGAGCCTCCAGCGCTAAGAGCCTCTGTTCCAGAAAACTGTCAAACAAAACAAATTCAGATGAAAATTCTTCGGTGCACTTGAGGGGGGGGGGAAGATGGGAAATCACGAGATTATATTAAGTGCTAAAAGGCGTCTTGGAGAGGGTGCGGGAGGAGAATCCATCCATTCAGCACTTAGCTTTCACAGTGGAGGTTGCGTAAATGTGCACATTTACATGAGGATGACTAATAGGCATCAGCACGACAGCCTCATTGGGCTAACACCATATAAACACCTGTATCGCAGCAGTGCTCACAGATGGGCCTGCATGCTAAGCCTCTTGATCATGGCCATGAGGCAACAATCTCATAATGTTTGTGTGTGTGTGTGTGTGTGTGTGTGTGTGTGTGTGTGTGTGTGCGCAATTGCCACACCCCCCACTCCCAAATGAAGATCATAAATCCCCGCCGCCTGATCTTTATGGCTTTGACTAATGACTCTGCAACCGTTATTTGTTGGAACAAATCCAGCGACCCAGATTGAACAAGCTACTTCTCAGGCCCGTGCACACGCGGCTGCCGCTCTGAACCTGTGTCCTCAATCTCCCACTTAAGGGGCAGCGACTTCCAGGTATGTGGCCTGGAAGGAACGGCGGATCAATCCAAATCATTTTTTTATCATCACTTCCCTTTTTTCTTTGGGGCGGGAATGCTCAATAAATGTGGAAAAGCGAGCGAACAAATGGTGCATTCATGCGTCCCCCCCAAACAAAGCGTTCATGTGTGGTGGTTGACTGAACAAATATGTTTACTGTATATGATATTTGGGATCGCGTTGCATTCTGCGCAGTTTAACCCTAATTCCTATGATCTTGCGCGATTTATTGTAACTGTAATCCAGATATTGCTGTTAGCCGGCTGTCTATGTGCTGCACTTCCTGTCAATACTATTTAACATGTAGTTCCTATGAAAACAAACATGTCACTCTCTCTTTTTGAGTTTGGCAGCAGTTCAGAAACAGGCTTCATGCCCTGCAGGCTCAGCAGCAGTAGCCCCCCCGACAAGCACTGCACTTCCCTTTTTCTTCTACAGCTGCTTGGCTGCAAATCGACTATGACCCTTGTAATTCACGCGTCCCGTCACGGAGTTCACCCTCGTGGAGACATATTCACGGCGGATACACATGTAGCCAACTTGAAGGAGGATGGGGCGAAAGGGCAGAGCGGGGGCCACGCAGGGCCAGATGTGTAACAGGTGTTGGCGCCAGGGGAACCGTGTTCTCCCCTGGTCACGTTATGGTACAGATGGATGGAATGATCAACAACCACATACAAAGATAGAAAACACCCACTCCCTTTCACACTGCTGAGCGGCCTGTTCTTAACCCCCGCTTGGCCCCCGTTTGACCTCGTGTTCCTAGAGAGAGGAATGGGAAACTCCTCCTAACACACCAAACGCACCCGTGTACAGAATAGGGATTATATTGTCGTTAAGTGCCCTGTTGCTCTGGTCGGTCACAGTCAGTCAACACGCTGTTTTCCAGTTGTTCCAGAGGGACTGGTCTCATGCGTGTGAATGTACAGACGCAGTATGTCTCCCTTTTTTTTTTGAAGGCCTCTAATATTTTTGCACGAAGTAGCTTTTTCCTGAGAAAACATTCTTTGTTTGGTGCACAGGAAGTGATGCGTTTTATGTTTCCTGCAGCGGCCACACCAGCTCATTTGCAATCTGGAAAGAAAAATACAGCAGCTAGACGTGCAAAGAAAATAGCGCCACCTACAGTCACTAAAGCTCTCAGAGAGAATCCAAGGTAAACACAAGTATGGCAGACACACGTCTGGACTAATTGGTGATGTCTGGGAAGCAAAGAGCATAAACAATAGCGTGACGTCACGGTGTCTAAGGATGAAAACCACTTTACATCCAGCTGCTGCACTAACACCAACTAACACAATGCAGCCCGAAAATGAGGTGCCTGCAACTTCCAGCACAACCACCTTGGAAGTTTTGAAGTGCCTAAAATGTACTTGTATAGTCTTTTTGAAGTGTGACCGCTCACCTGTTTTTGTCACTGAGCCGTGAGATTTCCTGAGTCTGCAGGAGAATGTGTTTCTCCAGCCGATTGGTGAAGAGCGAGTACTCGAGCAGCTGGATCTCCAGGCGACTTGTCTGGTTTAACACCTACAGATTGAATAACAATATGAGAATAACTTTGTCAAAGTGAGCAAGGGCGGACGGGAGTGATGAATAATATTGATGAAGAGACTGATGGATACAAAAAAAAAAGGCAGATAAGCAGTGTTGCACAGCACAGCACACGGCTCATGACGCTCATTTTTTTATGTTAGAATCAACACTTTAGCACGAATTATCTCACAAGCACCTGTGACATGTTTTGATGTTGCGGATGAAACGAAAAGAAAAAAAAACTTGGAACAAAGCAGCTCAGATATTTGTACAGGTTGCCGCTTCATAGCGACTTTGATGCGAGGGAAAAGAAAAAAGCACGAGGACCAAAACAAGCCTGGTCTGTAATAACAGCTCTGTGGCATGATTGAAGACACATCTGTGCTGTGCTACTGAGCTTTATGTTTTAATTGGCTTGTTGTCAGGCGCCGAGCTCGTCTCATTGCGTCAATCAGAGCCTGCAGAACCAAATAGCAGCTGTCGTCGAGCAGTTGTTGCAACCTTTGGGCACGGCTTCTCAGCAGGTTACATCTGATTTAATTAGCTATTCGCCAAGTTATTTCATAAGTGTTTCTTATTGTATGGGTGTTGTGCATTTGGATTGGCTGCAAGCTCTTAACCTCACCTGAGTCTCGACGTCCGTCAGTTTGCGAGTCTGCTCCGCTGATTGGCTGAGGAGGTTGGTTCCCATCTCGAGCATGGCGGCCGTCTGGGTGTGCACCGCACTTCGCTTTATTTCCTCCATCCCAGAGCGCACATTCTCCTGGATGAAGTTCTCCAGCTGTGAAGAAAACAGACGGACTCTGGGAATATTAACCACAATGTCAAATTGTTGCCATGATCATGTTTTAACAGAAAACGTCCCTGTATAATTCCAAGCTTGGTGCAGCAACGTGAGGGGGTTTTCACACCTGAACGTCTGGACCAAGGTTCACGTACATTTGATCCGGTTAGTCAGTTTCATTCTACAATTTAGGAAGCACACTAAGGACTTGAGGTTGTTATACATGAGTCACCATCTTGGGCTGCGTCTAACAATTCTTGACATTTACTGGTTTGATATGGGCTTGTATGTGACGTCACCGTGTTCGGTGGGTTTTTCCACTTGAAACGAAGAAATGGTCATTTTTGTTGCCACTTTTATATTATTATGGAAATACTGCCAACATCACCAACTCCAGGCACAGTAATTAACACTAGTCCGAATGCACCAAAGGAACCTCCTCATCATTCAAACATTAAGAAGACGGGGGTGAAGACTTATGCAAGCTATTCTGCTCTCCACACATCTTTTTCTTCTTCTAATGTTTAATGCTGTCTCAACTTCCTGTAGTTGGTCCGAAAAAAGTGATTTCACACTGCAAACGAACCCGACCATGGTTCAGTTTGATCCAGACTGAGACTTCTTTCTGTTCCAAACCTAATTTGAGTCCATTGTTCCGGACCTTGGTCCAAGGCACGTTTCACACCTGTTAGATTGGTTTGGACTAAACTGAAAAGTGCAAAGAACCGGACCAAAATAGATGAAAGGGTAATCTGTGTTTGTCACATCAATCTTCTCAGGTACTGTGACAAAGGCATAGAATTCATTATCCCCAGGGCACTGCGTATGCCTTGCCATCCATCTATCCACCCATCCATCCATCCATCCATCCATCTGCAGGTGTTCCTCGGACAAGATCGGTCAAACTGGCAATAATAAAATGATGCAATATACAGACATTTCAATGTGAAGATAGAGGAGCAGAAATCGTATATTCTGGGGGTTTTGACATCAGGATATTCATGCGCTGGACTTAGGGGAAAGTCACTTATATACTCGAATCAATCACAAGCTCACAGAAAGACACACTGGCGAAAACCCATCATGTGTTACAGCAGGAGTAAAAATAGGCTGGCATCCATCTTGCTCCAATAAATAGATTTTCTTATTAATGGGGTCGGTTTGAGCAAATGGCACCAGGAAGACAAATTCTGCTTATCCTGCCGTGAACGATGGAATTTTGTTTGATGTTTTAACGGCCAATGGTCCCGGGCTTTGGCAATAAGGGAAAGTAGAATATCGAACCGGGGGGGAGGATTAATATTTATGACTTTTCTGGGAGGGAAAAAAAGATGAGGCTTTATTCATTAAACCACATGACTGGAAAATGAAGTCTCTGAGGAGAAAGCATTCCAAATTACCCAGCTAATGAGCGGCTATCCACCGAAATCTCAGAGCACTCAAATGAGACAAAGAATGTTTTTTTCTTTTCCAATACAAATATCTATCACAGAATGGAATAGGATTATCATCAACTGTAACAGAAAAGTTTAAATTTCTTCATAAAAATACCAATCCAAGCCGACATATAGAGATGAATCAGCAATTAATTGTTTGCCCTGCGAGTAATATTTCTCTCTTTGTCTTTCAAACTATCCCTCGTTCCTCCCTCATGGTCTGTAAATCCATCGCTCACATTTTTGCTACTTTAGGAGAACTAAGGCAGCAGAAAAATATTTTTTAAATCCTTCCATAATGAAAGTTTTGAAGCGATTACCAAGCGGATTAAAGCCAAGTCCAAAGGAAGAAACAAAGATCCCAGCGTGATATTCAGCCTGGTGTAATCAAGCCATTGTCTGCTGCCTGTCCAAAGTGTTCCCATTACAACCGTCTGGAACAGAGCTCACTCCCGAGGTCTTGATACTCTCCGTCTCCCACTGCCAATTGCATTAATGGCTGCAGTCAAACGCGGTACTATGCAGCCTGATGAATCACATTTGGGATGAAGCGTAACTCCATTGTGTCTAAGAGGGACAGAGGAGAGAGAAATCACATGAGTTGTATCGTTTTACCTTAATTGTTGTGCCACATCTGTTTTCGGCCGCAGTTACAGGAGACGGTGAAAACATATCTGCCGGGTGTTGTGGGGGGGAATGACAACGATGGACTGAGGCACACCGGGATCTGAATGATTGTGACGGACGGGAATGAACATTTTTTTATGAAAACTTCACCCCAATTCCGAGCGGGGAGGATACAAATTTTGTTTGTGGTGCCCGGCAGCACTGGAAAAATGACATTCACAGGAATCAACAGTGACATGTTGACACGAGAGAGAGAGAGAGACAATTATTCTGGACAATCCTCAGATGTCACAGTGGGCAGTTTTCATTTCATTCACAATCAGTTTCCTTTCTGTCTCAGAAATTGTCTCTGTGAAAAGGGTTGACAGCTTTGTGGGTAATCCCGAGTAACCAGGAGAGTTACCAGCCTTTTTTTGTTATGTTGCTGGTGAAGTTTTGGCCATGCTAGAGGCAAGGCTCTAGGGAGGTCAGTCAGTCCACCATTTTGGCCCAGACTGAAGAATCTAACTATAAATCTCTGTCTGTATTTCAATTTTCTCTCTTCTGATCAAATTCAAATTTTGCAGATATATTGCTCAGAGTTTTAGGTCTAGGGAATTTCACTTTCAAACTGCACTTGCTGTTACTATGCTTACCATATTTTCCTTTAACTTGAGTGAAAAACATTTAAATGGTAAATGGTCTGTATTTATGTAACACTTTTCTAGTATTGATGACCACTCAAAGTGCTTTAAAGTAAAGTTTTGCCATCAATATTAATTCACAGTCGGCAAAGTGTATGAATTCCGTGTTCAGTATCTAGCTCATGGACACTTGAATAGGGGAGACAGGGATTGAACCGACTTATGGTCAGAGGACGACCCGCTTCTAGTTCCATCAGATCTCAACGAAGGTCAAGAAAGCTTTTTAACATATCACTCATGAAAATACGATGGATCGTCTTTTTTTTTTTCACATGTGAATTTATCCGGAAAGGTATTTTAATCATATTTGTGATTTCCTAACAGGCTAAATTTGTGGGAAGTTCCCCTGAATTTTCTTCTTAGAAACATTTGTGGTTTTGGTTAATATTTATCAGAACCGTCTGGATGGAATTGATTCCGGAGTTATTCATCAAACTGATGACATTACCAACAGCCTTAAATGTATTTTGTGTTCAGTGCCACTTTGCTCAACTAACATTTAAAGCACTTTCTGACTCTTGTCTGGGAAAGGTGCTAATATAAATACATTTTACGTATTTACTTAACATGATAAACATCATCTGAGTCAAGCTAAATATTAGCATGGTAGAATGCAGACACCACTTGTGACTAAACACAGGCCAACAGAGCCACTAGCATGGGTGTAGTGTTGTTTCAATGTACATTTTCCGAGATGAAGCCATACCTCAGCCATATGAAGCCAAATTTATCCATGCTTCAGTTTATCATGAGAGGTAACTAAGAAATCACATTTTGCTCTACTGAAGATGGAGGTCTATGGCCATAGTTTGAGACTTTTAAAGGTGGAGAAAAATGGCGCGTGTTAAAGAAAAGGAAAGAAAATAAAAACGGTTTAGTTGTTTAAGTAATGAGGGTGACATAAAGGTCACCAAGGGTGGTAAAGCCACCCTGATCATTGTGCAATATTTCTGCTTTCTCATAATCTCCACAGCCTCTTAAAAAGTACTAACAAAAGCATGCACACTTCTCTTTTGCCAAGCCCTCAGGGCATCAGAAGGCGGAAGGGACTAGATGGGGGTCTGCATTGGGGGTTAGTTCAAAAGAAAACAAACCCGATTTTTTTTCTTGGAAACAGCAAATAAGTTAAGTGGAACATTAATGCAGCCTCGTTGCACTTCATCCAATTGAAGATTCCTCTGTGGAACATGGCGGATTAGTGTGTGTGTGTGTGTGTGTGTGTGTGTGTGTGTGTGTGTGTGTGTGTGTGTGTGTGTGTGTGTGTGTGTGTGTGTGTGTGTGTGTGTGTGTGTGTGTGTGTGTGTGTGTGTGTGTGCGCGCTCCTACTTTTGGATGGAAGGCTCACAGTAAGCCTTGCAACATCCCAGAGGAGAACTGAGTGGGATCGTACAGAGTTTCACCGACATACTCGCGCCTCAAGCTCTTCCGCATGCACGTCACCCATTCCCCCCCCCACACACACTTATGCAGATGAGCTTAATGAGCTCCACAAGGTGCTGAAAAGGCTTTGCCATCTGGGGTCAAAGGTTAGAAAGGTGATGCTGTGTTTGTGTGGAAATCCGACCTACACTGCCGTAATTTATGCATCACTCTGGCTTGGTGGGGGGGGGGCAACACGTTGAAAGGTAGGAACTTTGTGCTCATTCCAAACGTCGTGCGGAGGAAGTTTGGCAAGAGAGCACGATGTTTGTCAGCAGGGTTTTAATCACATCTCTGGTGACGGGAATAGACCCAAGATAAGTGCAGTACTGTATGTGAAGCTTTTTTATTCAACGTTTTCCTTTTGCTTTGCAGGCTGTACGCGTGAATAATACACTGTGTGCAAGAGGAAGTGTGTGCTCTATCTCGCCCCTTATCTGTGTCCGTCTCCATCTCTGAATCGCACACATGCACATACAGCGTGGCCTCCTGGGACGCCTCCCGTGGAAGCTAGGTCTCCAGCTCTCGGGCTGAGCATCAGACAGAATGCGCACAGGGGAATTGAGAGTGTGTGTTTTTCATACAGGTGTGTCAGGAGAGCACGGACAAGATGGACAAAGAGTTGGGGATCTGATGCTCGATGACTCGAGGTGTGAGATGAGACACATTCATCATCCCGTTGCAGCGGAGCAGTCCAGATGTGTTCAGACGTGAAGGAGATGGATAGAGAGGAATGGAGTGTCAAAAGAAAAAAAAAGGAGAACTGGGGAAGGGAAGGTAGAGGAAAGACACAGACGAGCCGCGGCATTCATTTTTGACAGTTTTCAAATTCTGCAATATAATCAGCGTGTTTGCCTTCAGTCGGCCAATCTAAACACTGCGCTTATAATCAGCCCAGAGGATAAGTGTCCGCCATAAATATTCTGAGAGAGATGCAGAGAAGAATAGAGGGATGGGTGGAGAGGGGTGGAGAGGGGCGGCGTGTCAGTCAGTCAGTGCCAGACAATGGCCCAACACTGATTCCGTGCCCCGATGACCTTAGCAATGAAAACACTATTGTGAAGCCACTTTTAATCGCATCATTTCATTTAGTCAGTCATAATCCCAGCTAAATGGAACCGCAAAGGCCAACAGCCCAGCAAAGAGACATGCTGCAATGTGTCTCCCAAAGATAAACAAGGTTTTTGTTTTTTTTTTCCCACAGAGGGAAACGTGTTATATATTTATTTTAACTAACTTTAGTTTTAGTTTAGTTTTTTTTCCGTTCACAAATCAACTGAATCACGAGTCCGGGGTGATGTTTGTGTGTACTCGTTGCAATCATTTAGAACTGTTTGAGGTGTCTTTGCCAGCACCTCACAACTTATTTCATCTTGTCTGTTCTGCTCTCGCATGCAACAGGGACGTCTGGTATCCCAGTAGTCTTAAATTCAGAACAACACTCGTACACCAGGCGTTGTCATGGAGCCACATGTGCATACAGACAGCATCCAGGAAATCCCAGCTAAGCACTGAACATCGGATAGTTGTCCTTTCCTTTTTTTCCCCTACCAGGCTAAAATGACTTAGAGCAAAACTCAGAGTAAGAGATGTGAAATGACAGAGGAGAAAGTGGTTATTTTAGGTAACAGTTCAGGGGTCTTACTTTCTGCAGCCACTGGGTGTTATTCTCCATCGCACTCTCCAGACTCTCCAGCTTCCTCTCCTGCCAGGAAGACCTCTCCTTCTGGGCCTTACCCGGCTTGGATTGGCTCGGGTCCGGCTCGGGCTCGGGCTCGGGCGGGGAGTCCCTCTGGAGGGTGTTGGTGACCTGGAAGTCCTTCAGGGGATGGCAGTGCTCCACCTCGGGCAGGACGAAGGTGTAGCTGCACGGGCCGTGCTGCACGCGGTGCTGTTGGCGCTCCGAGGCGATGGCGACGGCCAGCAGGTGGGCCAGGTAGGCGAGGGTCAGGGCCAGCAGGCGGCCCATGTCAGGGGGAGGAGAGGGAGAGGGGGAGAAGGAGGTTTGCTGCAACTGGCAGAGCAGACAATTGTCAGGTCTGGTGAGTTTCTACTTTCCTCCTCTTTATCTCTAACCTCCGGTCTCCTCAGTCCAATCCCTGCCACTGCAGTCTGCGTCTTATCACTTCTTTCTTCTCTTTGAGCTGGTCCTCCTCTTTGCTGTTGCATCCACAAGTCTACTTCAGTCCAGTTCGTGCTCCAGCACTTCACAAAACACACACATATGTATATATATATATTTATATATACACACACAGGAAAAGATAACTGTGACTCCACCACGTGCAGCTCAGTCCAGGAAACCGACAGCAGACTTCCCTCCCACCATTTATCTCTCTCCTGAAAAGTTGCTTTCCTCACTGTCTTCTCTTCAAGCTGCTGGAGTCCATGCGTTGCTCTGGAGGAGAGAGGAGAGGAGGAGTGGAGAGGCGGGTGGCCAGCTCCAGGATGTGGGCTGAAGTGGTAACGCTCTTCAAGCACAGTGAGAGAGCGAGCGAGTGGCGTTCCTCTACATACACACATGCACACACACCCCTTCCCAGCACATACTCACTGAACCACCCTTCCCTCTTTCACTTTCTTCCTCCTTCTTGCAGCCCTCCTGTTCTGTTTGCAGGGGGTTGGAGGAGGAAGCTTCAAAAATATACACAGCTCACCACAAGAGCAAAAACTCAGAACTTTCTCTGACAACTTTCTGCTCCCTCCCATTCTCACTCTCCCCCCCCCTCTCCTCTCTCTCCCCTTCCCACTCTGTTGGTTTATTGGCATGACCAGTGTTGCCAATGCATGTTGTGCATATTCAAAGTCTAATAATAGTATAATATTTTGGAAAGTACATAGAAAAGACAACATACGGTTTGTGATAAAATTCTCTTATATCAGTATTTTACGCTTCACTTACCAGCCGTTCAAAAGCTTTTAACCGTATCATTTAAAAGTCCGGGAGATAAACTGGAAAAAGCTAGTGAGGCAACCTGGAGTTTACATTTTGTACAGCTAATGGCACAAAAGTGTTCTCATTACGTCAGAGCTAACACACCTTGCAATTTGCAAACTCTTTGTCTTTTTCACACACCTACACATCTATCTGGAAGCAATTTTCGCTGCATGTAGAAAAGTGGCCGCTGGTTTGCCCTTTTGTGTTTTATTCCACTTGTACAAGCACTACTTAGTTTGTAAATGTGGAAATCGAGTTAAATATTATGACTTATTTTTGAAACCACCATTTAGTTAATTTAACACATTTAGAATTTCAGCTCAGCGAGCGCTGCACCGATCTTCTGCCTCTCACATACCACGATCCAAGCTGCCATATTCTAACTTGTCCCACCACAGTTTCATACGGAAATTAAAAAAAAGTTTTCACTTCTCATAGTAACACAAGACTCCTCTATCGTCCATAAACTTGTTACCATCCACGCAGACAGTCAGACCTCATAGTTTTAGTGGCCCTTGCAGTTCAGTTCCCTCTCTCTCACACGAGTATTTGAATGAATTCTCTGGACTTCTCTGGAAAACACTGCTTTCCACTTCCTTCATCTACAATATTTGTAGTCTGCTCAATTGTCCTTTTCCTTGATTCAGTCCAGTTGTTCTTGTATATATGTTCTGACTTCTGCTGCCATCACCGACCATGTTGCTCCCACCTGCTGCCTTTCTTTTCCCGCCAGTCGTGTCACGTGACCACTCACCTGCGCACGTGTTCCCCATTCCTCCTTTACCTCCCCATACTCCACTTCACCTCCGTCTCCTCTGTGCCTCGGCTTTCCGGTGCTCTCCTCTTTGCCTGGAGTGGTGATCCTGATTATTTTTTGGATCTACCTCGTGTTTGTTTGAGATTCAGCCTCAGCCCGACCTTTTGTGCTTTGTTTGCCTGCTGGAATTTTTCTATCAAATGTGTTTTCTTTTTCATTGTTAAGACCCAACTTTTATATCTACCTCCTCAGTGGCACGCTTGGCTCGCTCAGAATCATGGTATAATTCATATTGCTGCTGTTTTCCGACGCAATGTAAAGGCCCACCCAGCCTTATCTCTTAATGTGAAATATAAGATTCAGGCCACACTTACACCACGGATCGTCCATGTAATCATAGTCTGAATAGACATCGTCACCGCAGGGCAACAAACTCGCTTTCAGCACATCCTGCTTCTTTTCAATACTTTCCTGTCACACGGACTCAAACAAGTGAAATCACACTCTCCAAGGATAATAAGAGCGGAAGTCGTCCTGTCACACATCCAGCTTGAAGGCTATTTGTTTGCTTCCTGGGATCAATACTCCCAAAGAGGAACAAACCCCTATTATACTTTCAAATTTCAACATTTTCTTCCTTCCTCAGTTGTGCTTCATTCGTTCCCATGCTAATATTACATTAGAGGACGAGCGTGTGGTATGAAAGTCAGTTAAGCTCGCGCATGCTTTCCAATGCACTGTGGAGTCGTGAACCCTTATCTCGCAAACATTCCACACTGCCACTGTTGTGTGGACGCTTAATGACCCGACAGCTTTGAAACCCAGTGTGTGGCCCCATCGCTCAGCATACAGGCATCCATGCACTGTATGTACAGCACCCACCAGTCTGAGCACGATTCATTGACTGATTGTCAATAGGAAATTAGCCTCAATGTATAGATGATGGTTTCACAGGAATAACTGCCAGCTTCTTTGAAAGAAGACAAACAAAAGTAAGTTTTACCTCATCCTCGAACCATAATGTGTTTTTTGTTTAAAAAATAATTCTATTATAATTCTATTTTGTTGATTAAGTTGCTTGACTTCAAACCACTGTGCACATCGGGAAGAGTTTCCCGCAGCATCTATTCTTAATGGGTGATTAACAGATGTCACTTTGTGTTCAGTGATGTCCCAGAATTGCGAAAATCTGGAAACTTCCAAGACAAGAGAGTTGGGGAAAAAAAAAAAGTTTTCCCACAAACCCAAGTGTGCTGCTGAATTTATGTGAAAACATTTATTAACAAATGAGATTTGTATGAGATGAAATGATTGATGGATAAAGTGATTGTATTGGGAAACAGGACGAAATGTAATGATTTTGTGCAAACTTGCTGACAGCGTAATAACCCGAGGGAGACCGTTGTTCCTCTTGTGGCCTCTTTCTGCAGAATAAAAAGAGTACACACACATTTTATTGCACTCCGTTTTTCATATAAAGACAGAATGAAGAGGACGTTGGGATTAGATCTTTTTTGGCAGAGGACAGCATCGAGCAGATATAAACTGAGTGGCAGTCTCAGCGAGTCCAGTTGGAGGACGGTATATGGATTTGGTTATATATGGAGATGGCTTAAACAATCAAACCGCCTCTGGCCGGTTAAGTGTCCAGAAATAGACAGTGTATCATTGGACTGTTTCCAGTGTTCCGTCACAACATGAGGGTAAATATTAGCAAAATATTAAACAGAGTCTGCTTTCAGTTACACAACTGAATGGGAGTGAAAGTGAAAAGTGGTTGTGGCTGTGTGCAGAGAGGGGTTTGACCTTGGTCCAGTTTTCTTTCATAAAACAAGTATCTCCTCATAAAACACGCCAACATCCCAATTCTAAAATGCTCTTCGCATGTCACATAAAATATGTCTAAAGATGCAGGCAAGGAGTTAAAGTGGGATTTGGCAGGTGGGGGATCCCCAAGATCGGAATGGATTACATTCCCATTACTGATATGATGTGAACGCACATTAACTGCTTGGTTTTTAAAAGGCTAGTGAGCCCAGCACACTCTCATGCACACCTCAAATGGCAGGCACAGCAAGAGGGCCGCTAAAAACTTAAAGACACGCTATCAGGCTTTGTCCCGGTTTGCCTGATGGACAGTAAATTAACATGAAGCCACCGATCATAATTATTTACTTTACTTATTAATTGAAGATGCGGGAGTCCTGTTTTAGCTCGTTCCCGGCCTCTTTAACCACTACACGCAAATGCAGTGTACATTTGCAGCAAACATTTAAAGGTAGGATTGTTAAGATGTTTCTGAAACACTTTTATCTCGTTCGTTGAAATCCTGTCCACATTCTGAAAGCCATCAATAAAAAAAAAGAAGAGAAATAGCATCTGTGGCCCTTGCATGACTGTAATAACACGACCAATCATTTACTTTGGACCGAATTACCAGATTCATCACAATCATACACCGCTAAAGCAAAGACAATAGCCAGAAGTAAGCGAGCGAGTCACAGAGAGCTAGTAGTTTGTCAGGCAGTGCACGTGCATATGTTTCGAGGGCCTATCTTTGACGAAAGGGCCGATGAGAGTGGGTTGGATGTATGGGTTGCATGCTTTTGCTAGTTTTTCCAGGATTACCAACCCTAGCTTTAACAGGCTTTTCTCTTTATCATGTACTGAATACATGGAATAAACACGTTTTTGACTATGTTTAACTTGAAAACGGATGATGTAATAAAAAAAAACCCATCACTGTTACATCCTTTCCAGATGATCGTCATAAAGGTTGCTATGAGACATATGTAAATATTCCTCACATGATAAATTATGTGTAACAGTAAAAGCCTGTTGATATATTTTCACATCACTCATCTGCACTGTTGTTGAATTTGTCCCAGCAATTCAAAGGAAACATTCAATATATAAGGTTAAGTGCTGTGTATATTGAAATGTACATTTCAAACATAAACACATTTTCTGCCATATAAAACAAAGTATGATGTTAAAAGAAATTGCCTCGGGGCCATAACTCATAGCGAGCTGCAGTTAAACACTCTCCCTGGGGAACGCTGGTTGTTTAGTTTAGTGTCTCCTGTCAGGCTAAGGTATTTTCCCGCTGCTCCCCAAAGGCCCTGAATCAATCCGCCTGCTAGATTTGAAGGTGACATTCAGCCCCCCCCCCTCCCTCTGGTCTGGGTATAGCTTCTTCCTCATCTGCCCCACACGTCACCCAACCCTGTCCCGGGAGGCCGACGCTACAAAAGCCACAACTGCACGAAACGAATCAGAGCGCAATTGTTTTATGTTAAAGGGGATCAAGGGAGGATAACAATTACTTGAATAATTTTTTGTTTTATTTTTAGAAACCAAACTTGCCAAACTTTTCACAACGCGGAATCCGCCCGTAGAGGTTTTGTTATTCTTGTGGAGCGGTTGTGAGTATCCACCCTGCGCTGCAGCCTCTCGCAGTGGGACCCATCACTCCGCACAGCAATCTAAACCTTCCTCTTGGGCAGGGTGGAAAGAGCAGAGAGAGAGAGAGAGGGAGACCAGGACTGCCCCAGATTCCCCTTAAAGGTTCCTCCTTTTAGAGCCCGTCTGAAACACTTAACACCCTCATCCACTTTAATCTACGCGGGCTGTCACCGCTGACCATCTGTTTAAGGTCTGTTTGCTCAGACTGGCAAACGAGAGAAATGTGAGAAGTGCCCAGCTCAGACCCGGCCTGCGACAGTCTGCACTGGGTTCAAACCAATTATGATAACAATGATCATGTTTTCGCATAGCTTTCCTACCTCCCCTCATGCATGTTTCTGAGAGAGCGAGGCATCCAGGCAACAGGGAGCCCATGGGAGCTGTTCAGAGGAGAAAACAAAGTTTAGCTTCGCCAATTTTAACTGGAAGTGAGATGAACTCGAATGAACCACGTCTGACGAACCAGAGAGGGTTAGGGAGATCTGCTGTAGTCTGCGTTCATTAAAGGCTCGGCAGGGCAAGTAAATCAAACTCCTGATGTGATCACTCTCACTTGAGGGCCAGATCACTTGGGCTGAAGGTGCTTGAAAATGCCATAATTACAAACAGACATGTCCAGAACAAATAAAGCTCCACATCTTAGAGCTGGCGACTATATTCAAATGCCATGGTGAGTGATTCATCCATGGACCCTTTTGATTGTGTACACAATGATATGCTTTTATTTCCATGGAGACATGAGCAAATAGAGCGTGTGATGTCCCTCTGCCCCCCAACAGAGAATAGTTTCCTCTCCTGACCCGCCATTCAAAGCAACCAAGCTATTTCAAATAGGAAATTCCTGCACTGGCAATATAAAACTGCCATAAACCATAAAACTAAACCTAACTGCAAGTAAAAACCAAGGAATGTAGTTCTATGAATTTGACTGAGGCTGATTCAGACGGGGGGAAAGAATGGCGTTGACAAATGAGCACTCTGGAAATTATCGGTTTCTCAAATTCGATGCCAGCGTTTGTCGAATGCTGAAAGTAGACAGGTGAAGGGTTGTGAGAATGTGTTTCTCAGTGTGCGATCGGGCCTGCCAACCACTCTACATAGACAATTTAACAGCCCTCGTAAAAAAAAAAAGGAACATTAAGCAAAGCAGGTCCAGATCCACGTCTGCCTCTCATCGACCTTCCTCAACCGTTCGCCGTTTGATCCACTTCTCATGAATGAAAAAACGTCCTGACTCACTCCTGGAGCTCGGCCTTGATAAATTTCAACATTTAAATTGCTATTCCTATACGTCTGTGACACAAACAGTCTGCTATGTGAGAGCTGCCTAGTTACGCAGCCCAGATACCGTTATTCATAGCAAGCTGTCTCTTGTAAAACACCACGAGAACCAGTTTGAAGCCTGGGCACTATTCATTAGAGAAATAGACAGATGAACACCGTAATGCCCTGTGTTTTTTACTACTGTTGCTTCCTGCCTAATGATGACTTGTGCAGAATTTTAATAGAACTGATTGTAATGCTGGGTAAGGGCGCGATAATGGCGACGAATAAGCTAATGCACATATATTATATGATCCGGTCACAACGGAGGCTTAACTGCAAGCAATCGGGGAAAATCATCTGCCTCATGCAATCACAGCTCACGTCACCTTTGCTCCTCCAACATGTCTGTTTCCATTCTCTCTCCCCCCTCCGCTAAAAAAAAGAAAGAAAAGGTTTTCAGTGTATCCACAACTATAAAGGCCTGTAATCTGCTTCATATGTGATTTCAAACTGCAGAGAGTGAGAGAGAATAAATGTGTGTGCATGATTAGGAGGCACCTCTCTTGTTTTGCAGTGCGATTCTAAGTATTTTATGGTTGAAACACATATTGGAAGCAGCTGCTTTTTTCCCCCAGCTGTTTTCACATTGCCTTTGTTGTGTGTCGAGTATCAGGAAGTCCGCACTTGTACCAATAGTCCAAACGTTTTTACCTTCCAAGCTAATGAAAAATATGAACCTGCAGATACTCATGCTTGAATCTGCCAGCTGAGGGTTATTGGAAGGGAATTATTTTGTAAGTAAAGGAACAGCCATACATAAGTCACTACTCACTCACTACTACTGCAAATAGTACTACTGATAGGGCTGTCAGTGTGTGTGGGTATGTGGGTGTGTTTAAGATAGAAGCAGAGTAACGTTTCTACCGTAGCCCTGCATATAGTTTGCTGCACCTACATCAGGTTTCATGTGGAACACGTGCAAAATGACCTTTGACCCCTCACACACTCAGTTGTCAATTTCCTTTTCCTGACACCAGCACCTGGGTGCAGTTTTCCACTTTTTCACTCCAGGGGGTATCCTCTGTGTGTGTGTGTGTGTGTGTGTGTGTGTGTGTGTGTGTGTGTGTGTGTGTGTGTGTGTGTGTGTGTGTGTGTGTGTGTGTGTGTGTGTGTGTGTGTGTGTACATAGCACAGGCCCATGGCGTCTGGTTCTGAAAGTGGTAACATGGTCACTGATTGGACCTCATTAGTTTGTTCCTTTTCACAGGACACAGCTTCACTAATAGAGTTGTTTGTGTATGGCTGTGTGTGCAATTAATGTTTGCCTCTGTGTGTCTGTCCGTGGAATTTCTCCAATAAAATGTCCTGTCCTCAAATTGCAAAGAGTAGTTAACCACACAAAAATTTGAAATGGATAGAATTCTTTGTCTTTGATCGCAAACTGTGTGAGAGATTAAAAACAAGCAACAATATTTTACCGTTCATTTGTTTATTTTATCTTAAATTTGTTTATGTATCACGTACAAAGCTGTCTGCCATTAACAAATATTACTAGTAGGCTTCTTGCAGCAGTTATCATCAATGTTACAGCAGCTGTGTCCCATTCCAGAGGCTACTCGTATTACGAGGGGTGTGGCCTCAGAGTGGGTCGACGGAGGATTTCCTACTTGCATCACCATTAGCTTCTATGAGCCCTTGAGGTGCTCATTGAATCCTAGGATAGGTTGACCCTAGAAAGATCGACCCGTTGGATCCGTAGTTGCTCAGGAATGGAAGAACACGTTTGTCGGCTGCATTTGAAGGAGCCCTCTAAACGGGACAGCCTAGACAAAGCAGTCTTCAAATGCAGCCTCCAAAGGATGAGGCCCCTGAATTGGGACACAGCTACTGTTAAGCTAATTATCTCTTAGCAGGTCTAGTTTAGCTGTTTTGTCCCCATCAAGTTGATATGTGGAATGACGAGCAGCAATACCAATGTGTTGGTGTATTAATATTTGTATTTTTAGGTCCAGATACACCTGTAAAACGGAACAATTACAGATTGGGTAAGGTAAGTTGTGGCGACTAGTGGCTCACCTCTAGCCTAATTGAGACATAAATGACACAAATGGCCTGTGAGACAGATAGGGGAAAAAAACTATATACCGAACATTTAAGTAATGGCACATGTAGAAGAAGAGGGTGGTGAATTCCTGTCTTGTTGAGACGAAGACCGTGTGCAGCGAAAAACAGATAACACAAACAAACATACAGGACCATCTTGAGTGGATCTCACCGAAATCCTCAGAACATTATGTCCGTGTGAGTTATGGTTTTAATGCTTTTTCCGTTCCCATTAGGCTATCCATCACAGCAGGGCTCACTTAGTCATTGAACAGTCTCATCAAGGGGCAGGAGGGTGGGGGGGGAGACGGGGAGAAATGCACATGAATTAGTGGTAAGGGCAGATAGAGGGAGAGAGAGTGAAGAATGGAGAGGAGGAATAGCGGAATGGTAAAAAAAATGCCCGGGGTTGGTTGTAAACAGAGGAATTACAGAGGGAGAAAGCCAGTGAGGGACGTGTTGATATGACCCGGAGGGAGATCAAACGTGTGGTGGAAATGGACGAGCGGCATCAGCGGCGGAGAGGCCGGGCAGAGACAGAGTCATTTAGACAGATTGATGGTGATGAGGGAGGGCTTGAGATCCCTCCTACACTGATAACCGCTCACGACTGCTCTGATGGAGAAAACGGCCCGTGTGTGCTTTGTTTGTTCTCGTTTCACTCATTGTTCCCTCTGGCTGCGATAGGAGGTCCGGTGACCTTAACGTCACGTGGGTTCCATAGACTTGCATGAGCGACAGCACCAATGTCAGCATTGTCTATAAAAGACGGAGAAAATGTTCTATGACAGCAAGTAATTACACACTGAAACCTTTAATTATGCATGCATAAATGTGTGCTATAATGCAGGCTCATTGTAATGACTTGTGCCCTGGCCCCTCTATCAGACATGAAATTAAGCCTCTTGTAGCTTTATCAGCACTGATTGAATATTGATTTGCTTCAGAGTTTAGAACTAAATACCTCCTTCATATGAAATTGTTTTGATATCATGAACAATTTCCTTTTCTTCTAAATTCAGGGACAAATTAAATGCTATCGATTTTACTAAGTAGCCTCGATAGTAAGACCTTATAATTGTTTTTAAACAAAAGTTAATCTTAATCTATTGTGTTCATTTGCCCAGAAAGTTCACAAAAAAATGATATTTGATATCATCTGCCTTTACAACCTTTAATGGATTTTACATCACTTCTGCAACACAGGAAATCAACAATGTGGCAGCAACATGTTGTATACCCCAGTTTAGTCACCTAAGAGGAGTCACTGCTCCCCCCAGGTCTTTATGTGAAGGAAGAACAACTTCAGATATAAGTATCAAAGTAAAATGCTGCTAGCAATATGGATCACTGGTCACAGAGGGTTTTAATCAACCATGGCAACTCAGCATGTCCAAAATGTCAGTGACAAATGCACGGTGCGGGAGCTCTGAAGGTTGAATGTTATTGGGAGAAGAGGGAGGAATGACACGGAATGAAAGAGTGGAAGATAAAGAGATGGATGAAGCTGGACAGGGGGCAGAAAATGGGGATGGTCAGCGATAACGCAAATGAAGACAAGTAGCGATGCAGAGCCGAAGAGTTCACTGGGTCCAAACGAGGACGAGCAAGTTGGCTGGGGTAAAAGAGGACACGCGATCTACAGGTTAAAGCTTGAAATTGAAGAGTCTTATCGTACAAGATCTGCCTGAGGGATGAGAATCCTTCACCGTGGAGTCAGGAGGAGGAGGAGGAGGAGGAGGAGGAGGAGGAGGAGGAGGAGGAGGAGGAGAGGAGGAGGAGATGATGGGAAAGATACAGCTGGTCTGTTTTGTAGAAACCTGCAAGGAGAAAGATGGAAAACAGAGAGAACGCAGCGAACCATATGTTCATCCTGAGTCTCTACTGCTCCTCCAGGAGCTCCTACAGACAAACACTGCTCCCATAGTTAAACACCAGTTATTGTTGTGTTTATTTCTTTAAATTGCGGGGAAGCAGAGCGAAGTGTAAGAAAAATTATTTCCTGCTTCAACTAACCCAATGATCAACTTGTGAAGAGCATGTTGCAGCTTTCATTACAGTAAAAATCAAAAGCTACTGCTGGATATTAAACCAGCCATGTGGTATCTGGTGTTACTCAAGAGCCTGCGTGTGAGTGAGTGTGTGTGTGTTTGTGTTCGGGGTAATGTTGGTTTTTAGCCAGTTTAAATGCTTCTACTTTGAAATGAAGTGTCAGACGATGTCAGAATGGGATTAAGGGCAACTTATTAAAAGAATCTGAATTTATGTTTGTTTAACCAGGTGCGCGGCGTGTGTCTCTTAGCGTGTACGGATAAGTGCTTTTAGGTTTAATAAAATATATTTTATATTTGAGCCTGGAAGTCTCCAACTGTGCTCTATTTGTCAGTAGAGCTTTAGATCATACGTTGCAGAGCAATCATTTCTAATTTATAAGTTGGAACAAAAACACGGGAGTATCTGTAGCCGGTCCAGATGACTAAAACAGAACCTGCTGTCCTCATTCAGGCCTCATGGAGAGTGGGGCTGTTGGCAGACTTGACGTACATGTATACGGTCATGTAGGCGGGATCGAATTAGATTTAATTTGATCTTTTCCTACTGGATTCAGACTAATAACTAAAGCAGATACGGCACATGAGGAAAAGAAGTCATCTGAGCCAGATGTGGCCAACACAAATGAACAGAACTGGACAAAGAGGATGTCAAGTTTTTACCAGCTTTGCGTTCGGTGTGTTTCAGGATTCATGTGGATTATCTTACATCCATGATAGTCGAGCTCCAATCTAACTTTTACCATTATCTTAAACCTGTCAGAATTATCTTTACAACCACTTTGGGTCGAACAACAAGCTGTAAACACAACGGTGACTTATCACCTTGCAGTATGAACCTTTGGAAACATGTTAGTAAGCAACAGCCTATTTCAGCTTCCTACAAACATGATGCATTCATGTGTAGAAATAAAAAGTGTCCCTTTAGCAGTGAAATATTTCACTATGTTCACCAGATAGTTGTGACCTTTGTCTGTTGGCAATTCTGTGCCGTATAAGAAGAGCAGGGTAGCTTCATCCTGGTGTTCTAATTATTATCACACTGATATTTGTTCAAGTGCTTATTTTTCCAGTAAGTTTGGTTTAAATTGTTTATTTGATACCATAATAATAGGTTGAAATGCACTGATTGACAGCTGAGAACGACTCGCTGTTGGTCAGGCACATTTATCAGCTGGACCTCGATATCGTGGCTCCACACGATGATCACTAGTGCAAAGACTTTGGCTCCAAATGCAATACTGCGGCAACCGTACGCAAGATATTTTAGCCTTACTTTTGAGCTATAGCAGAAACTGGAGACGCAGTCCAGCTTTATTTACAGTCAGAGCTGGAGAGCTCAAGAAAGCTGTATTCGGTGGATGATTCTCTGAAGCTTCGTCAGTAGGATCGACCCCTTTTATGTAAAATATAGTAAACTGATCTAATTTTCATATAACAACATTCATTGGTGCAGCTTTAAAGATTTTTATTTAAATGTGGTTGAGTAAGCGAACGTGCTTGGATTTGGTGTGTATGCTTGCCAGAGGTGCTGGTGGGGGGGCCCGAATGGCTGAGGAAGCTCAAAAGCACACACCAGGGAGTCTAAATCTCTATGTCAGGCTTGGTTCTGAAGTGTTGATGTGTATTTTTTTGGGCCGCTCTCTTCGGTGTCATCTAATTTACCTCGTGATATGTTGGCTTTTATCTCTCACTGCAGGCTCAGGCAGCCGGTTGGATGCGTTTTCCGCTGCGTGAGACTGTGACACCGGTACAACTGAGCTATTACCTGAGCCGTCCTGGACTAATTTGTACTTAGGTAGGTGCATGAAAAAGAGAGGATCAACGTTAGAATGTGGAGAAGAGCTTGTGCCGACTGCTCGACAAATGAATCAGCTTTATTCTTTGCCTAATCCAACACAGAGCTGATGTTAGAATATCACAGCAGGCGTAAGATTTAATTACACTTCTCCAAAACAGTTTCAATGTGGTATTGTTAACTATCCACTGGTCCAGATGTAGCACTGTAATTAGGATTTGTCTTTGTCGTTTAATAACTTTTATTTTGTTTCAGTAGAAATTGATTCGTCAGTTTTTAATCGAAATGGTTCTGAAGACATTTTCAATGAGACTTATTAAACATGGATGAAGATAGAGAGACTTTCCTTCTTAAATCAGTTTCATTTCCTGTGCGTCCCTTGTGGACAGGAAACCTGTTTAAAGGGGAAATCTTTCTCTGAGATGTTTTGTTTTCCTTCTCTGTTTATTTCTCTTTCTCTGACGTAATATGCATATGTGCATTTCTTAGCTCTTTATCTCTCAGGTTGGGGATACATGGGAATGAATCTCTGTCCACATATCCAGCCCTCTTTGGATATACTCTCAGCAGTTTTATTTTTAGTCTGTACATCCAGAGCTGATTGTGGAGCTGCCTCAACCCTCGTGATGTTTGGAATACTAACAGCAGGTAAAACTAAACTCTGCGACCAATGACAGGGGTATTACTAATAGTTGATATTCTAATAGCACATATTTTTGTCAAAACCCTTTTTAATGTTGCACTTTTTCCTTTTTTTCTTTGACTACTAATAAGTTGCCTACAGTATGAACATATCCAGCAGTTTTTTCAGGGTTGTGAAAGTCCAATATCTCTTGTCTTTTAGCTCCACTTAGCTGAACAATCATGAAAGATATATCTGATGTCACAGCTTCCCTCTGTTCCCCTGTTACACTTTTTTATCTATCTGCTAAAAGATGCTAAAACTCTCGTTAGACCTGTGGGGAACTGTAGAGTCAGTGGAAGATTGTTAAATGAGGAGCACCTTTTTTAAATGCATCTGCGTCATCTGGGTCATTGTTTATGCAAAGTTTTGATCAGTGGAACTTCAAAACTGGTATTTTTTTTAGTTAACATGTTTTTCCTTCACTTCCCTTTTCTTCTCTTTTTTTCTCTAATGTATCTTTGTTCTGTTTTCTTTTGAGATTCTTTTAACGTGTGAAAGTAACATCGGCATTTATTGCATCTCTGGTGTGCGTATCTGTTTTATGGGCTGTATGCGCTTTTTGGGTCTGTGAAAGAGAGAGAGGGGAGACGAATGGAAGGACAAGTTCAATACGCTTTTGAAAGCATTTTACAGTCTAAATGCAGGAAATGTTATTGATTTTAGTCTAAATGAAATGATCCTGTCTTTCACTTCACATATGCTTTGATATCACATATATAATAATTAACTAATTACATAATTTGAACAAGTAAACATTTTGTGCGTGTATATCAAATGTCACCCAAAGAAAAACACACGTATCATATATAATTGAGCCTGAGCAGACTTGTGTATCAGGTCAAGTCCTCCCTCCTCATCCAGCGGCACAGAGCTGGACTGAATCTGATAATTGTGCAGTTTCCACGGCTCATTTTGCCGCCACTCAACTTTAGATTTATATACATTTATTTTGCATTTCATCAATGAAGTGACCGTTTCCTAGCTGCACGGTTGTCGGTCTATCACACTTTCCCCAAGAGGAAGGTGCAATATGTCCAAACCCCCCCAGCCTGTAACCTGGACTTGTTCTTGGCTGACCTGGAGGAAATGGTGCAGACGGCAAACAGTGGGGTGTTCTGTCAGTGCTCTGTTACACTGGAGACAGCGCAGAGGGGAGGTAAGGTTAGCTTGCTTCTCCGCGAGAAAGAAATGTGCATTTTGTAAGGCAGAGGAAAATGTCTGATACTTTATTTCATATTTGAAATTACCTTTTAGATCTGGCCCCGTTTAAAACCCTTTTAGTGACATTTTTTCAACAAAAAAAAATTACTAAAGCGACGAATCTATTGACTTTTTTGTGCAGAATTTGACTCCTTTTCCCTGAAGGAGAAATACAAATATTTCTCAGTGAATGTGCAGTAATATTTTCTCCTGTGGCTGCGGCTCCTGCGCTGACTGTGTTCAGCAAGCCGAGGAAACATACAACATCACATTCTGTCCACTAATCATCAACCGGAGAGAAGTCAGAGCTGTAAATGTGACCAAATATTGATCTCTATTGTTTGTAAGGAAAACTACTCCCCCTTCTTAAAATTACAGTTTTAACTATGTGAGATTTCTAGACTGAGCTCAACCATGTGTTTGGAACGTCTCTATCAATGTTCCACAGTTTGTACAACAGCCCATATAAAAAGCTTTTTCATTTTGGAAGTAGATTTGATGAAGTAATACATTGATGTGTTGACAGCAGCTTGGAAATAATAATTACGAATTAGAAATCTAATTTGAACTGTTCTTTTTAGTATTGGATAGCTATTATATGTAAATATGGTGCCTAACATTATCTTTTCAGCATCTGCTTGTAGATCAGGCTTTAGCTACTTGCCATTGAAAAAAGTAGCTTTTTTCAAACGTAGTTTTGAAACGGACTTCAGCTACCTTTCCATTTTATGGGTTCAAAAACTCCACCGTAGTGTGTCTGTGTGGCTCCTGTAGTATTTGCTGCTAACTAGCAAAGGTGACCTGTGTTAAAATGAAATTGTATTAGTGTGAATGCAGCTTTACACGTGTTGGTAGATGGAATTTGTTTCCTTTGGGCTGCACCAGTCTAGCGCCTTCCCTCAAGGCTTTAAACCAATCTAATCATTTGCTGGCTCTAGCTGCATTTTCTAGCCCACGGACATTAGACCAGCATTCTTCTTATGTAATTCTTGGCAATAAAGCAACTAATCATATTTCTCAAAATGTCAAATATACCTTTCAGACCATGTAAAAGCGTATCAGCCCCAAAATCTGTAACACGTGTGTCAGCATAATCTCTAAAAAGCCTAAAGACATTACTCAAACTCCTTCTATCTGTTTCACGTTTACATCTGAAACACATCTTGTGTGATAACTCTGTCACTTTGTTATTTATGATGTTTGAAGTTCTCACACCGAGAGCTCAAAATGGATTTACAGACCACATGGCTTGATTCCAGACCACCTCCACTGGCCCAATATATGTGTGATGTATTTGATGGCCTTCATCCCGTGTCTTTGGCGATGGCGATGGTAGTGAAGCGGTTCTTTGTGTGTGTGCCACGCTTTGTTGCTTAGGAACCCCTCATCTAGCTCAGTCTGGGGTCAGCGGCTGCTAAACGGCGTTTTTTTGTCCTCGCAGCAGCCATCGCTTTGTCAGCATGTGACACTGGGCCAGTTCTCACCTTGCGGCTGTGTGTCGCCGCCACATCGGGTTCAGCGCTGATAGCATGTGACTCTCGCTGCACGTGAAGGTCGGTGCTGTGAAAGAGGGTTTTACAGCGGCAGACGCCCTAATGGAAGATTTTTCACTCGAGGCTCCGTGTCACCGAAGAAAGAGGAATGAAACTGTGAAGCATGTGAACATTTATATCTCTCTATCGCACACTCACACACACACAAACGCTCTGCACCCGTTAGCTCGGTGATCGACAACCCGACGACACTGCGAAGTCTCTGCCCCCCGCTGAATGCCCCTCATCATTGTACACGTGGAAGTTTGAACCTACAGCGGACTGGAGTGATTTTCACACCGAGAGGGGAACCACAAAACACCCAAATGAATATGTTTCATACCAGACAGCCTCCTATCCTCTGCCTGTATATCATCAGCCTGTCAGTGCGTACCTCTCCTCCCTCCACTCGCACTGTAAACTATGCCTTCTTCAGCGGAGGGCCTGACACACACTGAGGGCTTCAGGGTCGGCCTCAAAACCCTGCTGGGTTGTTAATGACCTCCCCTGTTATCACTTCACCGCTACCCCTCACACCTGCACTCAAGAACAATATTTACCCTGTCTGTCATCATCGTACGGTGTGTGTGTGTGTGTGTGTGTGTGTGTGTGTGTGTGTGTGTGTGTGTGTGTGTGTGTGTGTGTGTGTGTGTGTGTGTGTGTGTGTGTGTGTTTTCTGTCTTCGAGTCTGATGATGACTTCCAAGGAACGGACACGGCCTGTCTGTGTGTGAAACAGAGTTTTCTCAGGGAAAGTGGAGCTGAATACCAGTGCATGTCCAAAGCCTCCCCAGTCACTCATAATGTTTCAATTAGGCGTTGCTTATATGCACGAGTATTCATATGTGTGTGTGTGTGTGTGTGTGCTCGCTCTGTTTTGTGCATTTTTGCCGAGGTGAGGATGTGGCATAGTCACTTCTTGGTTGGGTTCTGGGTGGCGTGCCTCCCTCAGTGCGATACACACGCCACGCACTCGTGAAACAAGGCCGCGTTTGCCTGCGTTCGGAGCAGTCGAGTCATTTTCCTCCGAGATTTTAAACATGAGCAGGGAAGGAGACAGATTCAGCGGGTCGGAGGGGGGGGGGACTGAGAGAATGGAGAGAGGCCAATGTTTTCCTTGTCTGTTTTTCGAAGTTTGAGGAGGCTGGGGAATCGTTTGTAATGAGAAAGACAACAACCGGAGGATGATTCTTTTCAGTTTTTCACCCGTGAGAAGATCAGCACAGCAGGTTTTTTGGATCGAGATGTATTTCCGTGCATTTGATCCCTCTTTTCTTTTTTTTTTCTTCCTGAAACTCATTGTTCTCGTCCTCTCACTGTGTTTTAAAGTTTTGTGTTTGGGATTTTGAAGTGAAAATGCAAAAATCAAAGAAGGTAGAATTGACACATTGGCAGATTCACAGATAACAACAGCAGAGCAGTGGTAAGACAAGCACAGTAGATAGAAATCAGACTGTTGGTTGTGTCAACTAAATTGTTTAAAGGCATAGTTCAGCGTTTTTTGGAAATGTGCTCACTTGTTCCCTTTCCAAAGTCAACCCTGCTACTATCTGTCTGTTTAATATGGAGCTAGATCCTGGCAGCAGCCAGTTAGCCTAGCTCAGCATAAAGACTATAGACACATGGGAGAACTATAATGTGACAAGAGCCAAGAATTATTCTCTAAAAAATGCACAAAAATGTTGAAAGACACTCTAGCTCGCAATGTCAAAGAAAGTGAACAAAAACATTCTTGGATCCACCCTGTCATCATGCACCAAAATTTATACCACATTTTTTCACCATGTTTCGTGATAGTTTTTGCATAATCCTGCTAATTAACAGACAAACTGACAAACAATTACAGACAAAAACACAGTATCCTTGGTCGGGGGGAAAAGCTAAAAAACACCTTATATCTCTTCAGACAGGGCCAGGCTACCTGTACCCTCCTGTTTCCAGTCTTTATGCTAAGCTAAACTAATTCAAACTAGTGTCAAACTATTCCTGTAATAGAAGTAATTGGAAATACAGAATTCTGCTTTTCATCAGTTTCCTCTGTTTTTTCTAGATATTTTATTTCTAACTCTCACTGTTATGCAGTTTTGTTTTGCATGGTACAATCCACTCAGGTGTTGGGCCATGGTTTTTGTGAAACCACACTTCGGCCTACATGTGCCATCAAAGCCGGAAGCAGCATGTTCCCCAGGACTCCGTCTCCCAGGGGCCATTAAAAACCAGAGCAAGGAACTCAATGTCCCAGAGGGCATCAACTTCACACAGAGGGGTGGAAACCCCCAGGGACACAGGTTTCAACTCCCATTGGTCACTCTGGACCCCATGACCTGTGAGGTCACCGGGCCAATATAAGCTAAGTTCTCCAGCTTCTCGTTCTCGATCTCTCTCTTGCTAAAACCCCTCTAAGGAGAGAAGGCTGTTGAGCCTCTTCTGCCTCTTCCTACGATCCTTCCACAGGAGGGAAGGCTGTGGAGCCTCTTCTCCAGCTCACATCTTCTCTTCCCATCCAACTCTTCGAGAGGAGCACAAGGTGCAGCTTCCAGCTCATCTCACCAAGGAAACCTCCTCCCTCCAAGCTCTACCAACGTCCTAGCAGCGACTCGATGTCCTGCTGGCAAACTTCAGCAACTGAACTGAACTCAACCGAAACCAGCAAGACGACACAAAACTGCGAACTGCACAGCAACTTCCGTTTTCCCCTTTCCACGGACTGGTAACACAACTGGGCTTAATAATTATACTAGGCTAAGCAAGACTGTTTATTCGATTCTGTGTGAGGTGTATAAGTTTGATTTGTGGTGTTGTGGTATTTTGGGTACAAGTTATTGAGAAAGTAATGTTAGTCTGTTATGCTCTTCACAGTCTTTCGTTGCATCCAATCTAGTAACTTCCTCTAATTTGGCACACACACAGACACACGCATAACTCTTCACCTCATTAGCTCTACAGGTCGTAAACATTCCAATAGGTGGGGGAAGGGTGTTATCTCTTTGGCCAGCCACCATCTTGAAAGCACGCTGACTCACACAGACACACACACATGTATACACACATACCTATCTTTGTTTAGCAATTAGACCGTTAGTAATTTGTGTTTTTATACTTTATTATATTCATAATAAATGTTTTCCTTTCACAAATGTTTTTCCATTAATGTTGCATAAGTGAATTTCGCCAACCTCTACACTGTCAAGAACCCCATATCTTTCAACTTAGCTAACTATCTATATGGTAATTTTGGTTATAGTTATTAATTTAATTGTTAATCAGAGTTCCAAATTTGTAGTTAGAACCTTTATGAGACTTAATCAATAAATTGGCTATCTTTTCACTTCCTTTGAAGGGTGGTGCCCCGAGGTAACTTTAATCAATTAAAGTTATTATTTAATATTAATAATAAAATATTAATATTTAATATTTTTATCTTGATAACCAAATTTATTGAATGCCGAAAGGCACACCATTTTATGGTATCACGTTTGATGCATTATGGCACAACACAGGATAAACTCAGCTACACCAATCCTACATAATATAAACACAGTATATATCCAAGGCACTTTAAATATAATACCATGTTTCATGTTTTAAATATTATAATCAATGTATCAGCTCTCTTTTATTGGCTCTTTATCTTTCTTGATCAATTAAGCTTTCAGATATGAATTGGCATTTTCCGGGTCACATTCAGGTGAGAGGTGGTGTCTGGGCAGAGCGTGCAGGAGGCAGGACATGACGTTTAAATGCCGCAGCGGAAATCACGTGTTTTCATATCCAGCACATCGACACCAGTGACAGCTTTTATCCATACAGTCTATGGTCTTCATCTGTGATTAAAGTATGACTTTGAAGTTGATCAAAGGAATCCTCCTTTGATAGGAATCCTCCTCTGATCAACTTCAAAGTCATACTAGTGTTGTAGAATGAAACAGATCATAGCAAATTAGCTCACCTATTTAAAGGGGACATAGCATGCAAATTCCACTTTGTTAGTGCTTCTACAGGTTAATGTGGGTATCTGGCATGTCTACCAACCCAAAACTCTGGGGAAAAAACACTTGCGCGTTTTGTTATAGTTCCTCTAAGTCAGAAAGCGTCATGCTTGAGCGACTCGATTGCGCTTCCTGGGTATTGTGTCGTAACAATACACTGGAAGTCTCCTACATGGTCTTGGCCCCCCCGTCCGTCCCGTCCCCCACACTCGTTACCTCGGGTTTACACGGAGGCTGCGAGCAGCGCAGCGCCGTTCCCAAGCGCACAGCGGGCTGTTCACACGGGACGAGCATTTCTCCGCTGGTCAGCCCGCGATTCACTCACATGTGGCATTTGTCTGGATCGTTGGGACTGGGAGGCTGCAGCAGCTGCTCGGGAGCGACCGCTCGCTCTCCCGTGCGTGAGCTGGAATTTGTGTCAGCGCCACACAGCCAACAGTGTGGAGGACTTCCGCAGTGTTCAGCGCTACTGTAACCCCGAACCCGACATTCAACGGGTACAACAACAAGCGGGAAAGCAGAATCGCGGGCTGACCTTATATATACAGTCTATGGGGCTGACCAGCGCGGAGAAATGCTCGTCCCGTGTGAACAGCCAGGCTGCGCGGCTTGAGAACGGCCGCTGCTGCCTCTGCATCGTCTTCCACACTGCCAGCTGTGTGGAAGACTTCCGCAGTGTTCAGCTCTACTGTATGCCGGGTTACAGTAGTTCCGCCGGGTTACAGTAGTTCGCCCGGGTTACAGTAGTTCCGGGTTACAGTAGTTCCCGCGGAACACGGACGCGGAGTGCTGCGGAGCAGCGCAGCGCCGTTCTCCAGCACGCAGCCGCCTGGCTGTTCACACAGGACGAGCATTTCTCCGCGCTGGTCAGCCCCATAGACTGTACATATAAGGTCAGCCCGCGATTCTGCTTTCTCCGCTTGTTGTTGTACCCGTTGAATGTCGGGGTTCGGGGTAAATGATGGTCTTCATAGCCCCCACCTCTCTTTCTCTCTCTGTCTGTCTGCTTGTTGCTTGTAGTGGATGGGCAGAGGGGACATTTAATTATGTGATTGGGAAAATTAAAACTCCAGGACAACAAGGGAATACAAAGTATGGGATGCATATTTGATAATTTATATCATATAAAATATGTAATTTATATCGTTTAAAATCATGGGAGAGAGGGAGAGAGCTGGCTCATTAGCATTTAAAGGAACAGGCAGTCAAAACAGGTCGCTCTGTGGAGGGCTGTTTTATACAGGAAAAAGGGTGCTGTTTTAAATGATCCTTGTGGTATTTTGACCAAAGTATGTTACAGACATTTCATTAAGACCCCAAGGAACCATATCAACTTGTGGTAAAATGGGCATGCTATGTCCCCTTTAAGAGAAACATTTGTCAGTGGAGACAGACCACGAGACCGTGAGCCAACGTCAGACACAGAAACTTCTCTCCAGTGACTTTCGACCATCACAAGACAAGAGAATACTCTACAAAAACTTTTGTACACAGCTACAGAAGAAAGTACTCTACAGAAACCTTCTTGCTACACTGCAGCACCTGGTAATCGACATGGAGAGGATCAAAAGCTCAGGAGATGAGCAACACAAGTGCAGCATGAAGAAAGGCTCCGACGCCCTCCAGGACTCGCAGAGGAGAACCAGGAGCTGGTGGCTGAAAACGCCCGTCTGAAGGAGCTGGAGGCTGAAAGCGCCCGTCTGGAGGAGCTAGAGCTGAAAACGCCTGGCTGAAGGAGCTGGAGGTGTACTAAACGGCCGACTGGAGGCTGAAAATGCTTTGCTGAAGGCTGAAAATGCCCGGGTGAAAGACCTGGAGGCTGAAAACCAACGGCTGGAGAAGCTGAGGGCTGAAAAAGCTGCTCTCAAAAAGCAGATCACCATGAAAAATATTTCCTGGGGAGAAGAGAGGAAGAAGATGGTCGAGAAGTTGGAGTCTTCTGCCTCACTTCTGTTGAAGTCCAAAGACGACCTGACCAGCTTGATTCAGCCCGTGGAGTCTGAAAAAGCCAAAAAGAAGGAGCTGGAGAAGGAGCTCAGAAACATGAACATGAGCTTTAAAGTAAAAGAGGAAGAGGTCGTCTCCCTCTTTAAAGTAAAAGAGGAAGAGGTCGTCTCCCCGAATGCAGACCTGAAGCTCCAGCAGGACAAGCTGCAGCACTACATCCTCAAAAATGAGGGCAGGTCCGAGGAAATAGAGGAGCTGCAAAAAAAAATTAGAGATGAAAGGAGGTCCACCGAGCACGAGGAGTCCCTAGAAAAGGAAATCAAGCTGGAGGACGCCATCAAACTCCTGATCTAGCAGAACATTGTGCTTCAGGTACGTTACACCAACTCATTCTAATTGAATAATATTGGATTGTTGATTTGTTTCCGATTCAGACTGTGAAAAAGAAAAGAGTGAAACTTATGTTGTCTCTGTGTTTTCAGGAACAGGTCTTGAAGACCGACAGCTACAAGGAGAGGGTCAAGAAGGAGAAAGAGGAGAAGAAAGAAAGGAAGAAGAGCGAGAAGGAGGAGAAGATGGAGAAGAAAGAAAGGAAGAAGGAGGAGAAGATGAAAAAGAAAGAAAGGAAGAAGGAGGAGAAGATGAAAAAGAAAGAAAGGAAGAAGAGAGAGAAGGAGGAGAATGAGGGGACGACGAGGAGGAGGTTCCCCTGTTTTCTCTTCAACTTCAAACCCTCCTAATCTCCTCTCCCATCCTTTCTCTCCCTCTGCCCTGTCAATCATCCCCTCATCCCAGCCCCCCCCCACTACCTTACACCTTAACCCCTCCTCCTTATCCTCTTCCTCCCTCCCCTCTCACCCTCCATCTACCTGTATGTGTTAGAAAATGAAAAAGAACAATCTATCAATAACAGTGACCTTTCCTCTGTCTAGTGATTCCAGAAAGCTCTGTCAGTATGTGACTTGTATTTCTCAAGAACTGTTCTTCTTATCAGCTACACACGTTTATTCAAAGGCCGATTGAAGAGCAGTTTTTGTGACTGTTGTGATTTCTTTTTTAATAAACTTTGAATAAACAGACAACCAGCGCTGTGGCTGATGTTTGGTCCACAATCAAAATGATGAAAACCAAACATTTATATGTAAAAAAAAATAAATATCTATTTATATTTTATTCCTTTGTATTTTAGCTGGAAAACACACATTCTCCTCAGCACTATCCTTTTATTAGATTTAATTATATTATTTTGAAAGACACTGACAGACTATGTATCTACTTAACTAAGGTATGTTTACTTAGTTTTTCTGCTTATTATTCTGCATCAAAATATACAGAGGCTGTACATCACGTAATAACTCCGCTGCAGAGATCACATGGTTTTGTTGACACCCCATCGACACCGGTGTCGGCTATCCTCACAACAAACTCTCTTTACGTCGTCATCCCTATGCTTTTATCACGAAAAAGCTCTCGAATCTCATCTTTTTTTCAAATTGACACCTTCGTCAAAGTGTCAACCCGGAGATATTTGTATTCTTTATAGTTCTTTTCTTGTTAGAAACATCATCAACTCTCACATTTGCATACATTTTACTGGGGGGGGGGGGCTATCAAGAGGAGTTTGTTCCGTTCCGCACCAAAGGGTTAAAATGATCTAAGCTCCCTCCTTCATGTTGCAATTTCCAAGCACTTAAAAGGAAGTGACTCTCGAGGATTACGAGAAAGTACTATTTGGCTTTGCGGAACTTTGCTGACATTGTCACTTTTGAAACACTTGTTGGAGAGGTGGCGTCGAGGTGAACACTTCACAGCTCACTAGAGCAGAATGAATTAGAAGAGTGTTGACAATGCCAGTTCATGGCTCTTTATAAAATGCAGATTTTGGGGCTCTGCGTTTGGAAACTCGAGGAAATGACAGAAACAACTGAAACAATATTATAATCCAGATCTTTTTTTCGACTATTGCCACAGAAAAATAAGTGTTCACCTTACTATATATAATAGTATAGTATATAATATATAATCGTTAATATTTTATCCGCTTTGGTAAAAGGCTGTAATAACTTTTGGGTTAGAGTGTGATAAATGCTGTGTGTGAAACTGGGCACAACAAACGCAGTGCAGGAGCCGACGCTGAGCTGCTCTCCTAATTTGTTGTTTATAAGGGTCTGTGGTTCCCTGCTGTGTACAATAAATCTCAATTTACTAATAAATGCATCTCCTCTCAGCGTCCCCAGCACCGTCTTCATCCTCCCCCGAGGAGAACCACTGTGCAGCGGGGGGGCCTCCATGGCAACCGAGTCGCTCCGCAGATTCAGCAGCTGATAATGTGCATCTGCTGCCATCTAGTGGAGAGATGCCATAGCTTGATTTGGTGTAATGTGTGGTTTGTACAATAGGGGTCACTATAAGGTAATTTTTCACATTTCCACAAGTTTTGTTTATTCAGCCTCAGCGGGGCTCTTTTTTTTTTTTTATTAGTGTGGGAACCGAGCTGCTGTGTGTAAAATGGCCAGTAGATGTCAGTAAATGTCTCTGTGTGTAAAGTGGGCCTTTAAAGCATGATGATCAGGTACATTCAAATGAATAATTATAATAATAATACACTTTATTTACATAGCACCTTAAAAACACAGTAACAAGGTGTTTTGCAAGTTAGAAAAAAGCAAAAATTGAAGTCTAACAATTGGAAAAAGTTAATAAAAAGCAAACAATAAGACACAAAGGCAATTTGAAGGTCACACAGCAATAGAGCAAAAATGTGTCAGAAAATAGTTTTAAAAAAGAGATTAAATAAAACATTAAGAAATGGTTAAAATAGTTGAAAAGGCCCGGTCACCTCTGGTCCTCAGCAGGGTCGGTGGAATGGCCAGTAGGGTTTTCACTATCTCCTTCTCTCAAACTATCCCTTCATACTGTATCTACTGGTAAGAGAGGGGGGTGCTATATGTACTGACAAAGTGAATGTGCTCCCCTGGTCTGTATTTATGTTGTGCTCTCACAGTCTTGTTGACCATTCAAAGTACGTTACAATTCAACTTGCATTCACATTCTATACAGTGCACTTTCTCTTATCACCAACCATTCACACACGGTCGGGACAGCCGTCGGAGGCAATTTCAGAATCTTGCCCAAGGACACTTGAACGCTGGAGGAGCCGGGGATTGAACCATGGACCTGGTTAATGGGTCCGGGCAAGAAAAAAATCACAGCAGACAGGTTGTATGTGTTTGAGTTAAAGGAGAGGGAGTAGTGGCAAAATACTATTTCCTGAATATTGCTTTTGTTACTTTTACATTATTCATTTTGACTTATATATTACTGATTTTCGTATTTTGATTTGTTCACCCTTTTCAAAATGTGCCTCAAAAATGTGTTTTGGAATTCCACTTGCATTCAGCTGTACAGCCTTTATTTAACTTTGTGTGGTAAAACGTATATTTCGTCATACCTGAGGTTGGTGTATTTCTTATGGAGACAATAAAAAGCATAATTTAAAAAGTTTAAAGAAAAGAAACAAAACTGAGGCACATTTGCAAAGCGGGACAGAAGAAAAGATGGTCAAAGACATGTGCTCTTCACGCAGTTGTCTTCACTCATTGGTCCACTCCCAGCGTCTTTGGGAGGAGCCTGAGTGCTGCTCTACCTGAATGTGTTAATCCTACATAACATCCAGACACTAACTTTTTCATGCGTGTTCAGAAAGGTCTGCTCCTGCCTCTATTTCCAGGTTGTTGTGTGTCCACGCAGCCTGCGTGTCTGTGGATGTGCATGTGTGAGTGTGTGTTGTCCACACTGTTTTGTCTGTCTTCTGCTCTCCTGCAGCCCTCGGTGGGACACAACCCTCTTTCTCCCCTGCTCCATCTGCACCTCTGCCTCCCACCCTCCTCACCCCTCCGCCCACCCCTCTCCACCCTCACCTCTCTCTCTCTCTCTCTCTCGCTCTCTTTCTCCTGAGTGGACTTTTTTCAGGGCTGTGCACATAGCCCCACCATCCCCAACCCACCACCGCACCGCAGCCCCCCCCCGCCCTTCCTCTCGGACAGTTTTGCTCCGCCAGTTCCGCACTGTGCCGGGGCCTGGAGAGGAGTGAGGGAGCGGAAAGAGCAGCGAGAAGAGAGGATTTGGTGAACCGAGGAGAGACAGACGGGGGAGAGAGGGACCATGGCTGCTCTCTCTGCCTTGCTGAAGACTTGGGTGCTACTGCAGACCTTGTGCCTGGCTCTGGCCCAAGTGGTGAGTGGGACAGGGGGGAGGTCGAGACCTGCTCTGCTCAGGGCTTTGCCTCGTTATTCCGAGGGTTCAGGGAGGTTAAGGGCCCCTGGAAAGGGCCGGCGGGCTCTGGGTGTCTGGAGGTGATGTTGTGGGCTGTTTGCTTTCTTGGTGTTGGTTATTAGTTGTTGAATCTTAACACTTGAAAGTGCATGTAAAAAAAACTAGCGATCGACCAAAAGAAAATCAAAAGACGAGCTTGAAATGTTTTTGCTGCTGTGGGGACAAAATGAAAGTGGGACTATCTTCTGTGGATTATCGTCCTCTGAGTTTGGACTCTTTACTCTTCTCCCGTTGCATCGGAGGATTTCCCCAAGGTCACTTTGTTTTTCAAGACGACTTTTATTCATGGGAAACGGAAGAAAATGTAAACGATTTTTTCTTTCTGTATTTTCATCGGCAAACTCAACAGCCATGACAGAGATGGAAATCGGTGGACTGGACACACACGCACACACACACACACACACATAGTCAGACACACACTTTGACCCCTGGGTGTGAAAAGCCCTGTTCAAACAGACACCTACATGTTATCTACTGGATTTTACTCTTAAGGATTATTTTCTACTCTTACTGTTTGGGTTTTTTTGGTACATTTTTCTTGAACATTGGAAGAATACAGAGTTGGATTATCACCTGATGAACCGGCTGATCCACTGACACGATGATATTCAATAGAGGCTGAGGAGACAGTGAGATGGGGGGGGGGGTAAACAGTGCCAGTCTCACGACCCCTCCTCCCACATTCCTCCTGACTCCTTTGTTTTTACTTATTTTATTACAGCCAATTATTTTCAATATAACCCTCAATTTCTCTATAGCAAACTGCCCAGAATGGACTGGGGTTCGTAGATCCAATGATTTAGCAAGATTCTTTATTACATTTTTGTAACATCAAATAGTAGCTTATTCATTGATAAAAACAAAAAAACAAAATGAAATGATATATTTTGTATTACTTGTATTTTCTACTATTATCATATTGCAATGTTTGATTGTACCTTTTGGTATTATTGACGAAACTATCACCATATTAATCATGTTGCTACAGGATATTGCACTTATACTGTTGTTTTTTTTATGATAAAAAGTGTCACTTGGTCTAAATGTGTGTGTCTGTGTGTGTTTCAGAGGGGTCCACCTGGACCTCAGGGCCAGACCGGCCCAGCAGGCCCCTCTGGGACTCCTGGGTCAGACGGCATCGATGTGAGTATCCACACAGGTTTGCCCAACAGGTCTGTCACAAAGACGGTCATTGTGCCGCAGAAATACCACAGCCCCTGCTGCCCCCCCGCAGGACCGGAGTCTTACCAGCAGAGGGCACTGCATATGAAAACATGCTGGCACAAAAGCTCTCTGTTCCCAGCAGAGAGAGGGGTCTTTGAGGGGGGGGGGGGACCCTCGGCTCAATCCTGAGCTTGTGTCCCAGTAATGTGATACATTTCAGATATTCTCGGAGGGTTAACTACACACAGGTTGAATAAATATGTATAATTATGGCTGCAGTGAGGTTTAGGATTTTATTCTGTGATACAAAATCAGATGTAATTAAACACTCGATAGGTTTCAGCTTATATGTTTGAACTATGAAGAAATGATGCATGATCTCAAACTTTACTGCACAACCTTCATCATAGATCAGCATCATGTTCCCACCAGAACGACCCTGAGACATGTTGGTGCATTAACACTCCCTGACGCAAAGAAACTATCAATGTTACTGAGCCCAAATTTAAAGTTGTCAGCCGCCCTCCATTTTCTAAACTCTGTGTTTTCCGCATTGGAGCATCTTAAAAATAAAATGTTGTTTTATGTAAGTGTTATGAACGCCTTCCATGTCATATGGACCTTTCTCCCACATATTAAATCTTCACTCCATCTCTCTGCAGGGAGAGACAGGACCTCCTGGGTCCCCTGGTCCACCAGTAAGTTTACACTCTGCTGTTTATTGGATGTTACATTGGTAAAGAAATATTTAATGTTTGATGTATGTGTCCTTGGTTTTAGTGATCGACAACCGTGTGTTTGTTTCACCTTAGGGGCTAAAGGGAGAGCCAGGAGAACCAGGTCCTGATGGAGTGTCAGGAGAGAATGGCATTGATGTAAGTAAACAGATGGATGTGTGAGAGAGAGACAATGAGACAGAGTGAAAGAGACAGAGAGGGAAGTGAGAGATGTATGACAATGTATAAGAAATGATCACAAACACAACTGTTTCCCAAAAGAGACGTTCTGAGAGGAGTCAAGTGGAAAGAGACAGAGAAGAAGTGAGAACACACTCCCACAGGGTTGACAGGAATTAACTGTTGTGTAAACTGAGTTCAAGAGTACACAGTGTGGAAAAAATAGTACAACACATTAACAGTGTTGAAAACTGTAAACAAAAGGGTGAAATAAATAACGAGATACTGAAAACCACAAGTTGTTACTGCAGTGATGGAAGAATCTGAGAGAGGTTTTTACATCTAAATTATATATATATATGTATATATAATTATATATATACATATATTTAATGTTAAATCAGAGTAAGCAAATACTATGACAACGGAAATTAGCCAAGAAGCTGCAGAATGTCGAACAATCACAAGATCAAAATTTCAAGGTAACTTGATTCCCTTCTGACCACTAGAGGTGCTGTAGAGCAGCGTATTGATGAGTATGTCCCTGAGATGCACACCCACACACACACACAAGGACGCACACGTGTGGATTGAAGTGATATACATGTATATAAACATATACATACTGACTGGAGAAGGAGGATGAATTTGACACAACAATGCTACATGAAGCTCTTCTCATAGAACTATTTTTCCTGAGCTTTCTACAGTTTCATAAACTCTTCTTCAGCAACAACATTTGCTCAAAGATATGAAAAAGTTTTTTTTTATCAAAAGCAGTTTGAAGATTCCAAAGATAATAATTCTTGACCTCGGAAATACAAGTTTAATAAACCGATTCCAACTCAAGGTCCCTGTACTGGATGTTTTCTATCATATCACAGTCCAGTTTTTTAGATTGGTAAATCTCTAGATTGCCAAAAGTGGGATTTGTGTTAGCAAAACTGTTTACAATAAAAACTCCTACATTTAAGTAATTATAATAGCAGAAGTATGGGTATAGTGTGGTATGGTAAAATGTCATCTTTAAAATATAACCAAAGTCTAATTAAGATTACTGTGATATTTAAAGCATTTTGTGCTGCTTCTGTTACTTATTTTTCGTTCAGACTTTTCCTTTGTGGGCTCGATTTTAACTGTAATAACAGCAATGTTGGTATCATACTGCAACACTGACCCTTAAACTCCTGAATCTAATTTTACATTGTTAGTGATTATGGTGATTTAGTGATTAAAGCTTATGTCACTGTTCCAGTCACGGAAATGTACTTTAAATGGAAAATGTCCTCCTTTGTAACCACATGAACATGAAATATAAAAATAATATGTAATAATTAAATCTCTAGTAATCACAGGTAGTGATGTGATAAAGACCAGTAAATGGGTTTCTAATTATTTTGAGCTTCAGTTTTGGATTTGTCTGATAATAATTGTGAACTAACTGAAGACAGAGAGTGTGAGGAGGGTGGAATTAGTGGCAATGCCTAATGGTCACATGCTTAAAGACTCTCACACACACACACACACACACACACACACATTCCTCAGAGATTTATCCTGTAATCCGCCCTGGAATCTCAGATTTGCTTCCTAATTACTTACAAGGAAAGTGTCAAGTTCGATCAAATGCGCGATTGAACCTTTTCACAAGGTGAATTCAAGTCACATGAGGCCTGTGGAAAAACCCAGTGGTAACTGATCATTTCCTCTCTAACCTCCTCAGTGGTTTTCCTCTACAAACATATTGACTTTATCACTTCTCCCTGCTTGTCTCCAGGGTTTGATCGGAGCGAAGGGTGACCGAGGTCCTGTTGGGAGCCCTGGCCCGAAGGCAAGTGTCTGAACCTCCACCATCTCAAACATTAGCATGTTTCACCTCTTGTTGTTATTGCGGATGGAATAAAACTTATTATTATTATTAACTCATATTTCACAAGGGTCCGTTTTTATAACATTTAAATGTTCGCCTGTCTCAGTGATGTTGATCATGACACTGAGAAGATTATGATAATTGCTGTGTCTCTGAATACTTTTTCTTCCATAAGTTATAAAATATGGTTTCACCTTCAGTGCCACATTTTATACCTTGAGGATATTGTCGTCATTTATGTGTGTTGGAGTCAAACATGTTACCTCTGTATTTATATCTTTGTTTACTGTCGTCTTCAGGGTCAACATGGACCAAGCGGTGAGCCCGGCCCTCCTGTAAGTACATTTTTACTATGATAAGTGAATACATACAATAAATATGTTTTTTATGAATATCTTACACTAAAAACACCAGTAGAGAACGTACGTGAATGCTTTACTTAAAGTGAATACAACGATTCAACAATGTAAACACACTCCCATTTAGGTAAAAGTACAGAAGTATGATCTGCAAAGATCTGCAAAGTGCATCAGAGGTCGTCCCCCATTTAAAACGTTCAAAATAATGACATCATTGATTCACTATTAAAGAGGAAAAAATTCATTTTAGAATCACACCTTTTGTTTAGTAGGTTTTCAATATACAAGATCTTTGCTTTGGTAGTTGTCTCATAAAAAAAACATTACTTGGGAAAGAAATAGGGAGAAAGGAAAAAACAAATTAAGAAGTACTGGAGAACAAAAACTATTGAGAAAAATAAGTAAAAAAATTGTAAAAATGGGAACAATATGAAAATATGTGCACAAAATTACAGATTACACAAAACTATATTAATTAGTGATGACATTTGTGAAGCCAGACTCTGCAGTGTGTCTCCAGCAAATGAGTTGAAGCTTTTATCAATTCCCCAAAATCCTCTTGCATTTTATTTTATTAGGTAAAATAAAAGTTAGTGTGTAAATGATGTGACCTGTTCAAATGACCACATCTAATGCAGCACTCTAATGAATTAACAACCATCAAATTAAATGTGTTGTTATGCTCTGACTGCACGCTCCTTGATGGGTGTTATACTTCCTGCACACCACTAGATAGCGCTGCTTCACAGCTTCAAGTATTGTTCGCACGCCCCTTCCCTAAATATTCTTTTTTTCAGAATTTTCTTCTTGCTTCAAATTTTGGGCCTTGTACAATTATTTCAACAAAGATATCTCAACTGATAAAAAAACTTGTGGAGCCTCAACGAGACCCTGATTTTGTGGTCAGATGAATGTACTAATATATTCATCAGAAATTGAAATAGAAGTGTAATGTTGCATAAAATCGATATAATCAAGTCATGTACAAATACCTCAAAACTGTACTCAAACAGATATAGTGTGTATATTTATATCAGCTTTGACTGTCAGATCCCCTCATCTCACGAGGCAGACTTGATACTTAGGCGCTGACTCATGACTGAATTAGACATTAGGTTTGCAGCCAAATCTTCAACATACTGTGATCCAGCTGCTCTCGTACAGCGACCCCCCCCCGAATCCCATTGTTTCTTCATGCCTGAACGCCGGACCAGCTGTGCCCTCTTTGGGTTCAATCCACCCAGATGTGGCATCTGCTTCCTACAGCTGACACGAGCCTTAATCCTGCACACTGCAGCGGAACGTGTGGTCTGTGATCCACATGTTGTGTTCCCAGTATCCCACAGCACCACTGACTTAATGCACACCAGCGAAGGCGAGGCCAGGCATGGAGACAGTGCAAAGTGGACATGTGTAATACAGTGGGGGGCCACTAGGGGGAGCTCTGTGTCCATCTATCACACAGTGTTCAGTGTTCAAGAGTCACACATGCAACACTATATGTTATATTAGTAGGTGTGTTGCGGGGGGGGTTGTGTTGTGTCGTGTTGTGTCGTGTCGTGTCGTGTCGTGTCGTGTTGTGTTGTGTCATATCATGTCATGTCATGTCGTGTTGTGCAATGTGTTGTGTCATGTTGTGTTGTGTCATGTCGTGTTATGTTGTGTTGTGTCATGTCGTGTTGTGTTGTGATGTGTCATGTTGTGTCGTGTTGTGTCGTGTGGTGTTGTGTCATGTTGTGTTGTGATGTGGTGTGTGGTGTTGTGTTGTGTTGTGGTGTGGTGTGTGGTGTTGTGTCATGTTATGTTGTGATGTGGTGTGTGGTGTTGTGTTGTGTTGTGGTGTGTGGTGTTGTGTGGAGTTGTGTGGTGTTGTGTCGTGTCGTGTCGTGTCATGTCTTGTCGTGTCTTGTCATGTCATGTCATGCCATGTCATGTCATGTCATGTCTTGTTGTGTCGTGTCGTGTTATGTTGTGTCCTGTAATGTCTTGTTGTGTTGTGTTGTGTTGTGTTGTGTCGTGTGTTGTGGTGTTGTGGTGTTGTGGTGTTGTGTTGTGTTGTGTCATGTCTTGTTGTGTTGTGTTGTACACTCTCCCAGACAGGAGATCCTGCCCTGTCGGATGTTCTTCCTTCAACAAGGCTTAATACTGAGTTTATAATTAATTCCAAGCAAAAGACACAGTAAACATAAACTGATTGCATTCAGCGTCTTTGTTCTTCCTGAGCACTGTTTACCCTGCACTCTGACACCACACGCACGCATTACTGAATTACCGCTGCCGTTATTAATTGGCTTTTGCCAACATTAATTGATACTTTGACGGATTGGTTCCACTTGTTATTCAGTGATTAACCCCTTGTCCATTCCGTCCTCGCAGGGATCAGGCCTTCCAGGACTCGCTGTAAGTAGCTTGTTTGGTATAATACACTTACGCCTTTATCACTTAATAGCTTTAGCTTGAGGTGTGGAAATCATCCTGTGGGATGTTGGGTGTGTACACGCTGTCATGTCTGCCTCTGTGTGTCTCTCTGTGTAGGGAGCTCTTGGGGCAATTGGTCTTCCAGGTGAAATTGGGGCAAGCGGGACAACGGTAGGAAACCGGCTTCAGTTTATTATACTGCCTTCAGGATAAAAAAAAACATATTAACATGTAATAAGCAGCTCGAATCTTCACCTTTTCAGTTTTATATTTACAGTTTCCTTCCTTTCCTCTGCTGTATTCAGGGTGTCTTGGGACCACCTGGACCTCCAGGACTTCCTGGACCTCCTGGCAAACCTGTAAGTGTGCAACCAGGACTGGTTTTCCAGGACACATCTCATTAATCTGATACTTTTTTCTTTCGAATGAACAAACATGATTTGAAATCACTTGGCTGGAGTGCGACTGAATTTCATGTTGTTGGAGTGGGAATGAAAACGACTTTCTCTGATTAAATTATGCGTTAAAATAACAGCAGACAACACATTTAAGAACAGAAACTCTGCCCAGGACTGTGTAACATCGGGCTGGTACATAGTTTGTTGCTTTTAAAGACAATTAAATTAAACATTGTACATTTCCCCCCCTGGCTCATAATTTCAATGTAAACACAGCCTGGTTGAAGAAGATAAAGCACTAGGTAGTTAGCATTAGCAAAAACTGTAATTAGACCAATATTATAATAAAAGCTTTTAAAGATATAGCAGACATTTTATTACCTAAAATACATAAGATAAAGACTAATATTGAACGAGGTAAAAATTGAGCTGGACATTTTACAATTAAAAATAAACTAATCAGTGCTGTGGTTGACGACTGCGATTCCTTACCCCGATCACATTCATCATATTCTTCGTCACATCTGTGCTTTAAATTCTTATTATTATGGCTTATCTGCACTAAGCTAATATCAGCTGATCTATCGGTCCAGCAGATTCATCAGTGTAGCTCTTATAGCAGTAAACTAAAACTTCAATCAGGGAAAAGATGTCCCAGTAAATCATTTCATATCTGTGACTTCTTTTTTTTTATCGGGACTGGTGAGATCAGCTGTGTGAGGTAAATGAGCTACCAGCCGCTCATCGGGCTTAATCAAGCGCGTAGCGACACCAGTTTAATTGCAGTTGACGAATTATATAGAAACGGGGTCACATTGTAAAAGTGAAGCAAAGACGAAACTCACCATCTGCCAATGTTGAAATATGATCTTTTCTGTTGCCAGGAGCAAGTAGCATGTTTTCTTTATTTACTTTTTTTACATCGTGTATGATAACAAAAAGACGTAACACAGCCAGAGCTCACTGCTGCATGAACCGGTCCCAGCAGACACTAAGTGGTGAGATATCACAAACACTTTTGAGCGGTACACTTTCAAGTCTATTTTCCAATGGTGTAGGTCTAAGAATGGGAGGGGGAGGAGGTGGTGTCTTCATTGAGAGTGATGGTCCCGGCCCAGGAGAGTGTATTTGTTTAGCTTTAGTGCTGTCCTAGGGTAAATAAACCCCCATTAGATCATTGGGCTGTCTCATCTGACTGTAGCAGGAATACATCAGCCCCTCTAGAGATACTGCTCTTTCTAACTCAATCTATAAACAGAGAGAGAGGGGGAAAGATGGAGGGACAAATTGTGAGAGAGAGGGAGAGAGAGAAAGCGCCAGAGTGCTGGCTCATCTCCGAGCAGGAGAGGCAACTGTCACCAGGTGACTTTCTTTACCCATCCATCTATTTATCCGTCTGTCTGTCCGTCCAGGGTCCTCCAGGGAAGTTCATCGGTGGAGAGGAGGGGAGTGCAGACTTCCAGGTGAGATCTAATGACATCTCCTTTCTTGCAAACCTGTTTTGACGCGTTTTCATTTTTCATAATCTGCAATCTCTCTCCCTCTCTCTCTCGACAGTGTCCTCTTAACTGTCCAGCAGGACCAAAAGGCCCTCAGGGACTACAGGGTGTCAAGGTGAGTGCTATGCCTGACGTTTGTTTTGACTGCTCTTAAGGAGTATGATGATTATGTTATGTTAAATTGTTCGGACACCCGACTGACTTCTTGTTGCCCTCCAGGGACACAAAGGACGTGCTGGTGTTCTCGGAGAGCCTGGCAGCATAGGAAAAACGGTGAGCTGCGCAGTCTGCCGCTAGAGAGGATCCACGAATGCACTCAAACACACATGTTGCACGGTCTCGCACTACTCGCCCACCATTCAGGACCAGGAGAAGCAAGGATTAGCTCTAATGATGCCCCCCGAGGCACATGACTGGCACTAATCTGGCTGCGATTAGTCAGGCCTGGCCTCGGCCCTGCAGACAGCAGCCAGATGAAAGGGGTGGTGAAGATGCAGGTACATAGAGGGGAGGATGAGAGAGTCAGGGTTCGCGCAGCCCTCTCACCTCGCTGTATTAAGCAGAGCTAATGAGCACACGGTGGGCTCCAAGGGAGCGGCGAGCCAAGCCCCAGGAATTAGCCTCTGATCTTCCCACACAAGGAGTCTTCTGGCAGTGCTTAGACGCTCTAAACACTCAGAGCACAGAGTATTTTAGAAGACCTGCCTGCACTCAAGGCTGCTCTATGGTGCTGCTCCTTCTTTTCTTCTCCTTGAAGACAGTGTGCACAGGCTGTTTACATCCCCACTAGCTGTTGCCATCAATGACAAATGTGCCGTCTCTGTGAGTTGGTGCATTACTGATGACTCTGTGATGCAAGAACAGTATCACATTTATCTCTAGCATGCTGAAAAATATAAACCAGCAAGCTGGATGATGACCTGAGGTTCGCTTTTGATCTGTTTTTCTTCTTTAACTGGACAGAAATTATGAGATGTTTGTGACAGTAGCAGTAAGATTAGTTCAAAATATATTTTTGTAACTAGAGAAGGAGACAATTAGCTTAGCTTAGCTTATTTTAGTTGAGCTTGGCCTAGGTTTGCTTAGCTTAAATATTGGAAGCAGGGGAAACAGCTAGCCCACGCTTGACCGAAGTTCAAAATTATGCCCTCAAAATAATCATTAGAGTTATTTATATATGCTCCTATTTTCTCAGCTGGTAGTTTGTAGTGTTCCAAAATGTCAGTAAGTCTACAGGAAGTCACTGGCCTTGCCAACATTTTTTTATAATACGCAACACCCTACAAACCAACTTGTCGTTTTCGTTAAAGGTTAATTAGTGACCCTTAGAGATGATAGTAGAGCACATTTTCAAACTTCATCCCTAGCATAGCCGACCGCTACTTGTGCAAAACTTCATCACCCCCTGTGTCCAGCTCCACACCCAAAGACATGATAAGGCTACAGCTCTGCTAAATCTCTGCAAGAAACCGAATCAGTGTCATGTCCCAAAAGGTCGAACTATTCCTACAATAACACAGATACATCATTTAAACGAGTTCAGCTTCTATGACAGCTTGTGGTTGTGTTTTATTGAGTGTCGGACAATTTTTGAGCAGTTCTTTGATGAAAAAAGTACAGTCATCCAACATCAAAGGCACATCGAAAGGAAACAATAACCATCACAGATTGGTTCCACAACATACATACAAACATAAAAAAACAAACAAAAAATACCTCCTACAAGTTTATTAAATTCCTTTGAATGTGATATGATTGGTATGAGGAGCATGTGCTGCAGAGAGCAGCACAGCATAACTAATCAGCCTCCTCTTTTTATCTCCTCCACCAGGGCCTCAGGGGAGAAATGGGCATCTCTGGGGAACAAGGCATCCCAGGACCTGCGGTACGCTGAAAATTCAACTTTCAGTCACCTGGCAAAGTTAGAAATACGGGATAATATTGTATTGTTTTCGCATACTATCGTCTCGTGCCAACAGAACACAGTGTTCTGTCATTTAGAGTGTGGTCGTGGTCAAGGTCAGCTTCCTTACCTTGCTGTTCTTTGCTTCTTATCAGGGTCCGATTGGTCTCAGGGGTTATCCAGGAATGATGGGTCCTAAAGGAGAGACGGTGAGTACCACATTTCTTTTTTCCTTTTCACTTATATCTTATATTTTGTCCTCTTTCTCTGAAGGTACAATGCTGCTCTCATTCTTAGACAAGCACCAATAAGGAGGCACAGCCCAACCTGTGCCCACTATACAAACATCATCCATTAACGGCAATGGGGACATATGGAAATGATGCTAACACAAATCTCTCCCCTCCCTCTAATGAGTTGGGGTTGTCTGGGTCCACGGTGCCTCCATCTGTAGTTAATGACCCGCTCTAGCCATCCGTCTTACTGTTAACATTAGCCGCGTTAGCCAAGTTAGCGCCCCGGCTTAGTGCCAAAGCAAGAGTGGCTGGCGCTCTATGTAGCTCCCATTAGTGAAGTGAGTTAAGCACTAATTAGCCCTTTATCACAATGAATCGTAGGCTACCACAACTTAGCATCCTTCCTGATCTGAGGTGATTAATGGCAGTTTTTTGTTTTCCTGTAGGGGCCTCGCGGTTACAAGGGCATCAACGGACATGTTGGAATTCCCGGGCCTCCTGTAAGAACACACACACACACACACAAAATGACTTGACTAATAATAGAATAACAGGTTCCTCAGGTGCTTTAAGTCTCTCTTTGTTGTTTGCAGGGCGAGGAGGGACCTCAGGGACCACCCGGAGAGGCAGGAGACAAGGGAGACAAAGTAGGTGACTCTCCTAGTGTTGTTCCTTGAATTTTTTTGCCAAAGCAACGTGGCACAAGACACAAAAAATAAAATTCTCAGAACTCAAATAGGGACTGTGATCCCGATGTGCTTTGCGAAAAATTCACCGCCGCTGATTTGCTTATCCTCCGCAGGGCAGCCGAGGTATCCAGGGCCCACAGGGTGCGGTCGGCAAAAAGGGAGAGAATGTGAGTGATAACACTTTTGTTTGTGTGCCACACAGCCGTGTTCGCAGAGCTTGCCAAATAAAGTCCACTGACTCATCTGTCTGTGTTTTGCAGGGTCTGCCGGGTATTGATGGAAAAGATGGCACACCTGGTACTCCTGGAATCAAGGTAAGGGCTGCCAGCCGCGATAATAATGAGCGACTTCAATCTCTGTAAAAGACGACAATTAATTCTTCGTCTGTTCTCCCTCCTGCAGGGCGGCCCCGGTCAGGCTGGGATGCCAGGTCCTCCTGGTCCTCATGGAACAGCGGTGAGTGATCCTTCAGTGTACTGCCGCGGGGAGGATTATTTTTGTCTGAGGATTGTTCAATAATGCCCCTAAAAGGCACATGCAAATAAGCCTGTCTGTAAATCCTTATTGTCAACTCAGTCCACGTAGAGGCGTCAGTCTTTTTCTCCTCCTCAAATCTTTTGAGCCAGAACACAGACGGAAGGAAACCAGTGCAAAGCAGCTTGTATGTTTTTGTTTTCTGGGCTCTTATCCAGGTTTACAGTGACCCTGCGACCGGCGCTCTTTTAGAATTTAAACCACCTTGAAACAGTGTTTCTCCCTCCCACTGCGAGTGATTTATCACAATCAGACCATTGTGTATATTTGCCTTTGTGTGTGTGTGTGTGTGTGTGTGTGTGTGTGTGTGTGTGTGTGTGTGTGTGTGTGTGTGTGTGGGTGTGTGTGTGTGTGTGCGTCAGTGCGTCATTCTGACTAAGGAGTAATGGAGCATGAGATGTACACTTTTTCTGTGTGGCCATTGCAGTGACTCTGACGCTGTTGCAGACTCAAATACCACATGTCAGCCTGCTTTATGCCCTGCTGTGGCTCACACACACACACACACACACACACACACACACACACACACACACACACACACACACACACACACACACACACACACACCATCAGCCTATTCTCATTATCATTAATATTGTCATTATTTTCAGACATGAGTTGTTATAACCACTTACTCACCTGCACCCACACAATAATATCCACATCCATTACCCAACAGCTTTTTCAGGTTATAGTACAGAGGTCACGCTCCCTGTATATTTCAAACACATTGAATCAAGCGTGCACCACACTGTCAGAGTACAACATACAGATATTTTTTTATTTTTTAAGAAGTTTCTGTGGGATTTTCAGCTTTATTACAAACATGCAGCAAAAGTCTCCTGCTGGAATCAGTCCTGGGATAACTACATGGGTTTCATCTTTACCACACAATAGCCATGATCCCAGATACACGATACATATGCAACTTCTTATTTCCTCTTATTTTAGTCATGTTCATTCTCTCTGTAGGGGTTGCCTGGCAGTCCCGGGTCTAAAGGTGGCGCTGGAGCTAAGGTAAAGCTTTCACCAAATCATATTACATTATGTTATATGGACCTCTTCTTCTTTTTATTCATGTTTTTCTGTTTCTCACGTCCCCGTTAGGGCGGGCCTGGACCTCGAGGACATGGTGGCATGTCTGGTGCGCCTGGACCTCTGGTAAACATTCATACACACTGATATGGCTTTTTTAAGGTATTGCAGTTGCTTTTATACTGTATGTTGTGCAGTTATGGTGAATAATTGTACTTTTGCATCCTCCTAGGGTGAGCCTGGTCTTCCTGGTGAGGCTGGTATGGAAGGAGTACCTGGGCCTAAGGTACAAATCCAGAGTTACTACATTAAAAATACAAAACAGCTGCTGCTTTAAAACCCACATGTACTCACCCTTCGTTGACTCCTGCAGGGCGACAGAGGCCAGCGGGGAGAGGTCGGGCCACAGGGAGTAGTCGGAAAACCTGTAGGTTCCATTGTGTCTCTGTATCAACTTTTTCAAGTTAATTTTCAGGGTTTAGTTCTGATACTATTTATGTGACGTCCTAACAGGGGAGCAAAGGAGAGCGAGGACCCATGGGAGTACCAGGTGCGCAGGGCCTTAGTGGAACCAAGGGAGACAAGGTCAGTGTGTGTGTGTGTGTGAGTGTGTGAGTATGTGTGCATGAACAAATACACAATTTTTAATGTGTGCGACATGTACATCATTTCCTATTTTCAAACACACCTCATAATAAGTCAGTTACATCGACTTGTCCATTGGGGGCAGTGTTTAACCATGAATAAAAGTCCCATAAGTCTACATTAAATCAGTGAATGAGGCAAACTGTATAAATAAGCAATATTTTAATACAACATTAAAACCACTTGCCTGTTTTAATGTTGCAACCAAATGAAGTGCACGACGATCTAATTAAACTTCTCTCCCTTACTTTGTGAATCAACATGTCTGATATTAAAATGTCGAGATTGGACCATGTTACATGATCTCAAACAATATTTTTCTCCAGGGCTTCCAAGGAAAAGGCGGCTCAAAGGGAGACGTGGTGAGTCACTGTTCTCCTCTTTCAAACTGGACTGTGTCAGGCCTCATACGTCTCATACACCAGCTTCACTCCGCCACAAATATTTCCAGAGTCATCCCTCTCCCTCGCCGCTCTTCATCTTCTCCTCTCTGTCACATTTTTTTAGGGTGACCCCGGCGTTGAGGGACTGGCTGGCGAGAAAGGTGAAAAGGTAAAAATTTACACCACAAAAAGATTTCTACGTTTAGTTCTAAAAACAGCAGAGCAGAGTGATATATGGCAGAAATTGCTATCACCGTGCAGATGTTATGAAGAAGAGGAAGCCTGCTTTTGAATTTGCATACAAATAATCCAGATGGCAAATGAGCTATTTACACGACAGTGGAGCAACGATGCACGTTGGCTCATTGAAGCCGTGTTTTTTAGACATTCATTTACAATATTCATTGATGAATTATTGCTCAATGAGTGTCTCTGAGGCAGAAATGAGGAATGTCTGCGTGTGTGTCTTTGCTGTGACAGGGTATGTCTGGTGAACCTGGACCCAAAGGACAGGTGAGCATCAAACTGTCTTTCTTTCCAATTTTACCATCATCTATTTTCATTTCCTCTCTTTCTTTACCAATAAATTCTTCCTCAATGCGCTTACTTTAACAGCAAGGAATTAGGGGTGAGTCTGGACACAACGGACCCACTGGAGACTCTGGTAAACCAGGAGATCTGGGACCATCAGGGCTTCCTGGTCCAAGGGGACTCAACGGCGAGCGAGGAGTACCTGGCATGCCTGGTATTCAGGGATCAATTGTAAGTACAGGTTAACAGTTAAGATGCATGTTACAGTATAGATTCTAGATGCGTAGACATGTTGGTATCTGTCTCTTGGTGATGCTCAGTCTCCTCTTCCTCGCTCCAGGGGCGCGATGCATCCGACCAGCATATAATCGAAGTGGTGTTGAAGATGTTGCAGGGTGAGCGTCTGGACCTGAATATTCAGCTTTGATGTGCATAGGGGAGATTAGATTAGCTCATTTCCCAGAACTACTTTCATCTCCTGAGCAATCAGTAGCCCGTCATCAGAAGGTAATTTAATCAAAATGATGATTACGTCTCTTGGGTTACAGAGAGGCTAGCCGCAGTTGCGGTGAGCGCCAAGAGGGCTGTGCTCGGCGGCGCGGGTGTGATGGGACCTCCTGGGCCCCCTGGACCTCCAGGTTCATCTGGACCTCAGGGGCCACATGGCCAGCCTGGTGCCCGGGGCATCCCTGGCATGATTGGAGGGCCTGGACAGATTGGAAACACAGGGTTTAAAGGTAAATATACAGAGTTTGGCTTTGATACTATTGCATATGTTGAAAGTAGAGACTTTTATCTGATGAATTTTCATGTTCCACAGGAAAGAGAGGAGCAAAGGGAGAGAGGGGAGATCTAGGTAAACCTCACCCAGGAGCACCAGGACCTCCTGGAATACAAGGTAACAGAGCCTGGATGAAATTCTGCAAGATCTATGCACATAAAACCAGGGGCATTGCAAGAGGCAAAGCGGGCAATTACCTGAAATAACCCAAGAATTGGAACCGCAAGTGACAATTCCTTTCAATTCTGTGATCAGTTAAGTACAGAAGACTGCAACGGTGGTTGGAAACCCCCTAATGAGACCACATACCACCGTCTCTCTGTTAAAGGCTTCATATTGTTTGGTTGGAGGTTTGGTTGAAGACTAGAATGTTCTACTGTACATGTGGTTCTTGGGGGTGGGGTCCTACGTGAAGAAGAGGAGGGGACAATAAGTAAATGAAGGACTTGACATTACAGTATCTGCGACAGGAGAAGCTGCTCAAAGGCATTTTAACAGCATCATTAACTCCAGGCATTTAACAGATGCTCTTGAATGTGAATGTAATAGGATTGGAAAAGCAGACACTAATTCAAACTCACTCACTCCACACACATACACACAACTACAATGTATGCACACATACAGTGCACACATGTAGTCCAGAAACTTGATCTGTTATCTTGACCCCCCCACAGGTCCTCCTGGTGTGGATGGCGTGGCCCGTAATGGCAGGCACGGTGAGAGAGGACCCCAGGGATCAGCCGGAGAGGCCGGTTACCCCGGTAAGGCGGGCGCGCAGGGTCTGCCGGGCTTCTGCGAGGCAGCGATGTGTCTGGCTGCGTCAGCGTACACCTCCCCAAGACTACAGGAGGCGGGAACGATCAAAGGCCCCGGTGTTTAAGAGACCTGTCTCTCCATCAGCAGCTCACGACATCATCCGGGAGAGAGGAGGAAGAAGAGGAGGAGGAGAGAGAAAGAGAGAGAGCTCCTCTCATGTAGGACAACATCGAGAACGAGGGGTGGGGGGACAATAATAGTGACTGCATGTATGGCGCCCCCTCCTGAAACTCCCAACCTTTAAGCTTTGACTGGCGGGACATACTCTGATCTTAACCCTCCCCCCCCTACATCACCATGACAGCAGGAGCTAACAGCCATCCACATGCTTTCTAGTGTTTTTCGGATGACGTCATTCCCGTCCAAATTTCCCAGGAACATCTGCTTTTCCCTCCCACCACAGCGACTCTGAGCTGAAACCCACACATGGTGAAAGATGCTCCTCTTTCACACCGAGGTCACTTTCAATGCTTTTTACACATGTCACATTTACTTTTTTTACGTTCAACTGCCCCGTCTGTCTTGAAACATCACACCTGATGCCTTTAAAAGTGTACAAAAATAAACTATTGCAGTCTAAATTTCACACTCTGTACTGTATTGTAAAATATAGTATTTTCATCCGACAGCTTGAGTGATTTACCTCATGTGTACATTGCCCTCCCTTTCCCCAAATCCCTGCTTCCTACCCAGGCCTCATTTTAGAAACTAACGACTAGCTTTATCTCTTCCTCTTGTTGCCTGGCAACAACATATCCCGATGGGCACTCCCATCTCCCACAATGCAGTGCTGTAAATCTTTGTAAATGTGTGTTGATTATTATGTAGAGAAAAATGAATGGGTTTCGATATGCACCAACAAAAATCCTGTGTTAATGAATTCAGTGAGTAATAAAAAAGTTCCTACAGAAATAATGAGTTCTCCAAACAAATCCGTTACCAGTGCGGATGTGCTCCCTATGCCACTGTCAAACTTTCCACAGGGTGTCGGCGATTTTGATTTATTTTAAACAACACAAAAACTATTTATTGTTCTATATATAATCATCTGTAAAGAGGGTTTTTTTCTGGCTGTTCAGGTAAACCCAAACCAATAAAAAGGAACCTTTTGTAAAATCCAGTATCATGTGGGGAATGGAAATACGTGTCTTTGGTCTGACTCACCTCTTTCAGCTCCTTCTCCTTTTCATTTCTCATATCAATTCATGCATGTAAACAAACTCCCGTGCTCCCGAAGATGACGACAAAACTTCTGACACTATTAAGTGTAATTGATGAGAGCCACATGTTTCCAACAACAACAAAAAACACGCTGGTTCAGTTTTGCTTTCAAAATGATGGTTTTCATTCTCAAATGTTTCATAAAACATACGTAAGACACAATGACAGTGAAGCAACAGATGCACAGGTGGAGTGGATGGATACACAGTTGGACAGCTGAACGGGGCCTATCGGGCACAAGAAGTCAGTGGGCCCTTGGGCCGGAGCCTCTGTTTGAGGTGACAGGGAACATTTTGTTGTCGGAGAGACAATCGATCAATGATGAAGAGGCACAAAAGACCACAAAGACACACAAAATGATGCCAAGGAGACACAAGTTGAAACACAAAAATACATAAAACAATATAAAGAGATTGAAAACAGCACCAGAGATGCGCAACTTCTGCTATTTTCTGGATGTGCTTGGAGGGTGTCTGGATGTCTGTGCCCAGGGGCCCATTGTCTCTTAATCTTTGGATGATCAATGTTACAGTTTTTGAATGTTGGTTGACATAACATAGGTTGAAAAAGCAGTGGGATTCAGTTTGAAGTCGAACATTTCTCGTGAGTTAGCTTGTGAGAAATTGGGTTTGAACTGTTATTATTAATCATCCAAAATACTATTTTCTGATGAACAAGTGAAAAAAAAAACTTTCAAAAAACAGCACCATGAAACACTTTTCCATGTTTTTATCCTCACATGTGATTGTTGTTTTTTTTTGTGTCCGCACAAAATGTGTTGCATTACAGTACCTGTGGTAATTGGGCTCAATTATTGCTCCTGTTTTTCTCTTAAACAAGTGCTGAGTGAAGGGGACAGACGGCTATTACAGCTACTTATACAAGATGAGATGAGGTGCTTTAAAATGGCTTTTTCTCCACAAAGACCGGAGTTAAAATGAGCAAAATGTACCAGAGCAAAAAAAATAATTACAAAAAGCCAATGTGCTTTCTTATGTAAACACAATTTTCTTCTATAAATAATTTGTCTCTTACTGAACATTTATTCCCTTTTGAAAGCTTATAGAAAAATATCCCCGTGGCATGTTTTTGTTGCCGTGGAACCACTGACAATGAAAAATTAAATGTTTAGCCATGCATACGACTTTTATCAAATCCTTTGAAAAGTATCAAAAGCCACCATATATATATAAATATAAATATATACAAAACAGTCAAAGAGGGTATGAATGCAAGTTTGCGACTTCTTCTGTTTCTACAAAACCGAAATACCTTTCTAGGGATATTCTCTTACAAGTCATATTCAAATATGTATCACACCTCAGGCACTGAGACAGAATATGAAATGAGCGGGATGCAATCCAAATGGGATTCAGTGACAAAGGAAGAAAGATACGAGAGGTGGAAGCAAAGTGCTACGATAATTGTGTGTATTCTCTTCCTGCAGATTTAAGACGAAAGAGAAAAAAAATAACAGAAGAAGCCAGAATAAATCAAGGAGAAGCAAATACAGATTGTGATTCTTGTCACCTCCCCTGGGTTGTTTGAAAATGTACAAAAGGAGTGAAAACATAGGGAGAAAATAAGAGGCAGTAATAAAGCAATGAATTGGCTTTCACAGGGAAAAAGAATGACGCGATAAAAAAAGCGCTGCTGGTTTTGGCGTACACCTCGGTTCCAGTGAGGCCCTTACGATGAAATTGTGGATTTTTGCTCAGAACTACAGTTAAAAAACATCTGCGTGAGTAAAATGTATACAACTCAAATATAACAACAACACAGCCGCTCCTTTATTTCATCAAATTCAAAACCTTTGGATCATGGTCTTTGGTAATTCTGTCTTGTCCGTAGTCTCTTTGCTTCAGTCCCCCCTGCCCTTCTCCTCCATCACCTCTACCAGGGGCCCTTCATAGGGCCCTTGGGGCTGTACTCTGGTTGATGGCTCATACAGTCTGCAGGATTACACCGGCCATCATTTCCCTTTGAACCAGGCTGACCAGAAGATCCTGGGATGCCGGGAACGCCCTGCTGACCAACAGGACCTGGAGGTCCCATCTTACCGTAGCCAGGTGACCCCGGCATGCCTGGAGGAATCAAGGAAAGAGAAGAATTGTCATTAAAGTGCCCGCTATCGCTGTCCTGGTTCTAAGGAGGCAGCATTCTTAAAAAATAATTAACTTTTTAGCAGAAATCAATACAATACATTCTTTGTGTATCTTTGCTTGTGTATTTTCAGGTACTTTTCACTTTTACTCACACATATACATTTACACATAAATCAGCAATTTTCTGTGCTTTCTACTTAACTACATTATTTGCATTGTGTTACACATTCACATTGTTTTCATATATTTTTTTTAATAATCCATAACAAATGTAAAATGTTTTAAGTACTTTCTCCACCACTGCACACATTTGAACATTTAAACGTTTTTTTTTTCCATTCACATCTGATATAATAAAAAGTTACTCTCAGGAAATGAACTTTACTTTTTTAGTTTTTTGTACGTATTAGACAAACAAGGGAAGGTTAGTTACTGATCTGTGCAAGTAGTGTCCTTTTTGCTTGTATTGTTTCACCTTTGCAGGCTGTTTCCTGTGTTTGGCCTTTATCCGATGCTAAGCTAATCAACTGCTAGTTATAGCGTAATATTTCCCATATAAATACAACTGTAGCATCAATATTCTCATCTAACTCTGAGTTAAGCTGTGAATAACATAAATGAGGGTTTATCCACAAACTGAAGGACTTTAATGTTCGTAATATGAGGAGGAGAAACACACCGAGTTCACACCAATAACTGCAGATGATGTTAATCATGAGGGAAACATGAAACATTAAAATCCTAATTAGAATCCTAATGTGAGCGTGTTTGCTTTTTCAACCAAAAATGAAATCAACTGCAGGTGCTAATTTGATAATTTAGCAAATGCTATCTGAACTTTGTGATGATTAAAGCTTATCAGATGTTGATTTGGTTGATTAGCAGCCTGCTAATTTTATTTAGGACAGTTAAGGAACGATGAAGAATTACTTTCATCAGCCGAGCAATTTACTAATCAACAAAACACAAACTTTTTGAAGTAATTAGCATCGTTTATGTGATATAATGTTAATAAGGGGCTGAGCATCAGGTGCAGCTAAGATGTGTGTGTAGAAGGCAGATAAGTGTTGTGCTCACACAGAATGTGACAGAAATTATAACTCAAATGTTTCAATGTTTCAACTTTTCTATCAAATTTGTGTAACAGTGCACTCGCTGATCGCTTTACCACATCACTGAAGATATCGCTCAAACAAAATTGCTGCCACTGAAGTCGGAGTGGGCTACATTACCTGGTGCTCCTGGAGGTCCTACATCTCCCATCTCTCCAATACCCTTGTCTCCCTTTTCTCCATGTGGTCCTCGAGTTCCTACAGGAAAAGAATCATATATTTTAGCCACATGACAACACCATCGCACCATCGCCATGGTGCTAGGAGCGAAAGGCTCACCTGGGGGTCCTTGGGCTCCTGGTCGGCCTTGTCTGCCGATCTGCCCGGGGTTGCCAGGCGTACCTGGGGTTCCGGGAACACCGGAAGTACCGTCTTTCCCTGGGGACCCGGGGCGACCTGGGGATGCCACCATCTCTACTGGCATCTGCATGCGAGACATGTAGTACGCCATTCTCTCTGTGGAGAGGAAACATGCAAAGGGAACGTTTTCTCAGGTGTCAGAGCTGTGGTGTCCCAGAGGACAAAATTACAATTATTTGACAGAGAGAGATACAAATCTGGAGATAAAACATTGCTCTGGTAAAGATACAAACAACACCAGCAGAGATAAGCTCGTCCCTACCATCGAAGATCTTGATGACCTGCTGGCGGATGAAGTTTTTGACTTCATCATAATTGACTACAGCCTGTGAGAGGACAAAGGAAAAAATGGAGAAAAACAATATGGCAAACATTAATCAAAGCAGATAATTAGAAAATTCATTATTTACAGGAGCAGATGGAGCCAGCGAGTGCCTCCGGCCACTACACTTATTAAGCTGATTAAAAGTTAAAAATAACATAAAGATCAGGCTACTGTGCTGGAAAGGAATCTCACATCATTTCCTGGTGAACCCGAAGGTCCAGGGAGCCCCGGGGTTCCCGCTGAGCCTTGGCTACCCCTCTCCCCTCTGGGTCCGACTTGGCCAATCATGGGCTGTGCATCCTTGGAGTGGTATCCTCCACCACCAGGAGGCCCGGGTCTGCCTCTCTCACCTGGATTACCTTTCTGGCCCGCGGCCCCTGCTTCACCCTGGAAGGCAAAATGGAAAGTAAGTGGATTAAAGCAAATCAGCTATTTTACTATTACTACTGTACGTAGTTTTTTTAAGAGACTGGATAAAAGTGGGTACTCATTCATCACAGTTGGACGACATGACAGCTCCCAAAATTGAAGCCAAAGTGCTTTGATTGCCCCCTAGTGGCTAGCTGCAGTATGGGTCACAAATCCCTGGCTCCTTCAAGTAAGCAGTGGGGACATAATACACATCAAATATTTTGGGCTTCATTTCTAGATAGTGGGAGGAAGTTATCCATATGTTTTCATTTACATGAATGAAAACATATTTAAAACAATTACCCTTGTTTTAAATAAGGAATAAGCCCTTGAAGACAGCTTTGGGCTACATCTATATCACTTTCCACTCAACCAACAGAGCCAACTCTTCAGCTTGTGTAAATACAACCCAGAAAAACAGCGCCAGTACATTAGAGACAGTGATTTATCGAGGACAAAGCAGCCCATAATGGACGTCTAATGTTTACACGTCACAGACAGACAGGCGGCCCTTGAAATAGAGAGGACGCCGAAGAATAGAGGAGTCCGTTCTTGTCTTTCTCCTCTGTTCTCCTCTTCGGCGCAGCTAAAACCCTGACAATGCCGTCCTGTCAGCGTGACAAATAGCCTCATCTGGCAACTCCCCTCGTGCTTAATAGCATTATCGCAGAGGCAGGAGAATAACTTTATCACTGTATCCACCTACAGTACAGTAAGCCTGCGTCTCAGTAGAGGTCCAACAGGCTCTGCAGCCACCAAAGGGCTCGCTGGCGGCCCCCGGCTGCCAGTTTGGAGAGGGGTGAAGTGAGGTGAGGAGTAAAGAGGGTGTCGGGGAGGGAGTCAGAGGGTTTGTGAACTGATGAATGTGTTTAGTGCGGCTGCTGAGTGGGCAGAAATGGAGGGAGCGAGCATGTTCAGCACCACAGTGCGACGACCTGAGTCTCCCCGAGCTGAAAACGTGAGAAAAAGGGGGCATCTTGCTGCATTCAGATGGTCTGTGGAGGTAATGGATGGTTAATGCCCGGCTTGTCGGGACACACACTCACACACCTCACTCACACACAGTCATAATGTATTGTTCTCAGCTCTTTACCTTTTGACCTGGCTGCCCATTGTCCCCTGGTAGCCCTGTCGTTCCCTGTCAAAACAAACACAGGAATATCCATCAAGCAGTGAAATATACACATCCCCGCATCAATCTCTCTCCATTATCCTTTAATAAGGACAAACACCACACCCGCACATTACTCACATCTTTACCATCAGCACCATCAGTGCCTGGCTCTCCCTGAAAGACAAAGTCGAAGCAGGAGAAAAAAGACAGGTTATGTGAGATATATTGGCGTGTAGCAGCTTGGCTGGAGTTTAATTAAATGTACTTCTTATTAGGGGCATTTATTTGGAAGTGGACATGTGTTGAGATTTACTAACCAAGGGACCTGGGTGCCCAGGGGATCCTGGGGGTCCTGCCATCCCTGGCAGACCCCTATCACCACCTTGGCCCTTATCTCCCTTTATACCCTGAAACACGAGGGAGAAACATCTTTATAATTCGCATTCTCTCCTGGTGTTTGCACTTTTGGCAGCAGGTCAGATAGGCCCTCTCTCGTTCTCATCTCTGGTCATTTATTTCCTTTTTTAAGTAGCATGTATGTAGCTTCTGCCATTTTCTTTCATAATTTATCTTTTGTATTATTTATCACTCTTTGCCCCCAAGGCTTCTGAAACAATTAATTTTCCCCTTTCAGAACAGTAAAAAATTCAATAAATCTAATTTAATTTTGTTACACAGCGTTTCTCTTACCAATCCTGATGGACCCGGAGGTCCCGGAGGTCCAGCTTGACCAGTGGATCCCTGGTGGTGAAAGTAAACACACTCACCATTATTCATATTATTATATGAAAACATCAGACATGCGTGAGATTTAAAAGGGCAGTGAACTTACAAGGTTGCCGGGGGATCCAGGTCGGCCTTGAGTTCCTGGGGTACCAGGATCACCCTGGAAAGGTCATATATTGACTTTTTAGGGATCTTCAGGGTTACACTGCCTGATATATATTTAAATATCTACATATATGTAGTCTTGCTTTGTGATTGTATACATACAGGGGGGACATGCAAGCCCAAATTCAAGGGGGGCACATGGGGTGGGAGATGTAAAGTGAGCATAAAAGGATAAATAAAGAATAATGTTTATTAACAATGTCTGCTCATTCACTAGGTAACAAATACCACCCAAAACACATCTCTGACTCATGCAGGGAATCACGGATCTTTCAAAGTAGGAGTATATTTTCTCGTGGGGCCGAGCACGTCAGGAACCCACAGTGCCCCCACATGTTTCCTCGTACAAATATGGAACTGCAGTGAGCAGGATTAAATCTGCCCCGACCCTGTAACCACTGAGGTAAGGCAGGGGGACAATGACATTTTCTGTAATTTAAAAAGGCTTTATTCTGTGTGTGTGGCAAACAGTGGAAAATAATAAATATATGGTATATAACTATAAATGTAATAATTCTTCACATAAAATTATTTAAAGGGGGCTCCCTGTGGACATGAAGCCACTGTGTACATAAATTACCTTTTTCCAAAAGAGGAAAATGACAGAAGACAAAAATAGTCACCTCATGTCCGGGCCTGCCTGAAGCTCCAGGGGGACCTGTGGGTCCAGCCTCCCCCTGAAAAGATGAGGAGGTGATGAAAAGGTAGAAATGGAACATGAATGGAATGCATCACATGTCAACAAGTAGAGACCCAAAACATCAACACTCGTGTGACGGCAGGTTTTATCGTTGTGATCTGGATTAAACAGCTTGTATTAATGAACAAGCATCAAGCAGATCCAGCGAGTAGACAAACCGACAGACAAGGTGTGATGATGGTAAAGCAATGAGTTGTTGGCTGACCTTCTGTCCGGGGAAGCCAGCATGACCAGTTTTCCCTTTGAATCCCTGAGGAGACACATCAAAGAGCATGAGATTGGTGCGCTATCAAAATTCACAAAGTTGAGGCTGCCAGAGAACAGGCAGACGTGTCTTTGAAATCCTGAACACCTGCTCTCGGGTAGAACACAAACTGAGATACGGTGAGCAGGAGAGAGGACTAAAAAAGAAATGGAAGGAGAGAGAGGGGGGGAGGCATCTACTCCTCTCTCTTCAGTCTGAGTATGAATATACACAAGACACAAGAGTTAGAAAGATCTTAGAAGAGGATTGGAAGCTCAGAAGTTTCAATTGGGCTCACATCTACCTAATTAACAAGGCTCAGTAGCGATCGCACATGCCAATGGAGAGAGCTGATATGCTGTAGGCGAGGGAAGTATCACAAACTATGATACTTGACTTGAATAGGAAGCTGTCGAGGAAACTATACAACAGTCAGGAATAAAGATGATCACAGCTGAATGGTTCCAGACATGTGATTCTCAACCTGAGGGTCCCACGGGGGTCACAGGATCACTTCTGCTGGGTTGTCAGATTGTTGCGGAGAAAAAAATATAAATTCCAAATAATATAACATATTTTAGACTGTGATTTTTACCTCTGTCAAGGAGGTAAATACCTGTCCGTTTGTTTGTTAATCTGCAAGCAAGATTAGGCAAAAACTACTTACCACTAATTTGGTAGGTCAACGAAGAAACAATTACATTTTGGTGCAGATCCGGATCACAGGGCTGATCTAGGATTTTTTTTTCACCCCCCCATTATACTGTTTCACAAAAAATTGGTGATATAAAGGATATAATTTGGCTTATTATGCTATTTTTATGCAACTGTGTGACTTTGAGGGTCTACTACTAACAACAGATATTAAGTATTAAAAAAATAAAATACATTAATAATGAACTAATAAGTATTAATTTAAACATGCATTACTTTGTACATTTAGTTCAGAGCTGATTATATATTTATATATCTATATATAGATATATAGATTTATATATTCAAATCTGACCTCAGAGGTAAAGCAGCGTGGCTGCTGTGGGCAGGCAGTGCCCATCAGATGCAAGGCCTTATGCAAGACGGGAAGGGTTGGCTTCCCTTGAACATAGTTCTTGACTTATATACTTGATTGTTACACAGTAGATGTCTCATGTCTATTTATGCTGTTGTTTTTTCTGCACTCGATCGATGGAGAATCAAATCATTCCACGTCAATGTTAGAGGTGATACTCACTGGGATTCCTCTTGGTCCTGCAGGGCCTGCAGGTCCCATCTCTGCCTGACAACAAAATAATAAATAAATAACCAGAGTCAAAGGTCAACTATTGTATGCATATGTTTCACTGTGCTCTCTGTAGCTTTACCACATGATGTTGTATGTGTATGTGTTTGTGTGTGTGTGTGGGCATGCCACTCATGTGACTTACCCGCAGCCCTGGTTTACCGTCTTTACCATCCAGTCCTTCAATGCCAGGGGGGCCCTTTCAATGCAAAACAGACAAACAGAGTGCAGATGAGGATTCTGAGCAGCACACAGAGTTCATACATGTAAAAACAGGTAATAAACAGCAATATAAAACACATGTACCATCAATCCTGGAGAGCCTGGTGAGCCCGAGGGTCCTGTCGGTCCTTGAGACCCTTGTGAACCATCGTTACCCTTTGAAAATGGGATATTTCAGTACAATGACTCATCTATTTTTGGGATGCAAACCAAAAAAAACTGAACCAGCTACATGTTTGTATATGTTGGATACTCACTTTTTCACCTTTGAGCCCCGACGTGCCTTCCCTTCCACTCTTGCCAGCGAGACCTGGTGGACCCTAAAAACAAACACAGAGATATGCAGAGTCCCTGCACACACTTCCCAAGAAAATATGCAAGAGAGAATCTAAAAAATGTACATACGGGTGATCCTGGGAAGCCTGGTTGTCCTTGGAAACCCTTGAAATAAAAGGAGCAAAACAAAAAATGTGTTTCCAATAGTCATGTTTTTCTGTTGTGTGTATTGTGCCTGTGTTTTTTACATACCGGTTCTCCTTTGCTACCTCCTGGCCCCGCTGGTCCCGTGTCTCCTTTAATGCCCTGCACACACAGATTGGCTCATATTATTAAGGAGTTATTAAACTTTGAAATGATAGATGATGAAGAAGCAGAGTGGGGATATTGCTGAGGGGAATTTACGATGACACACTGACCTGTGAGCCAGCCTGTCCTGGGTACCCGGAGATACCAGGAGGACCCTGCACAGTTGAAGGAAACATAGTCGGTAACATGTGAACAGGAGCTGCAGATTCGTATGTGTTTCATAACAGAGCTGGTGCAGCAGCTTACCGATTCTCCTTTCTGACCACCGCTTCCTGGACCCCCACGTTCACCCTTCAGTCCCTGACAAATAAAAAACAGCAGTAAAATCAATGTCAGCTCCACATATCAGCATAGAAATCCATCTATTCACAATAGCTGGACGTTCGTTGTCAATCCCACAGTTATAATGAGGCGTCAAGAGGAACTTACAGGCATGCCGGGCGGTCCCATGCTTCCTGGGTAGCCCGCTGTCCCCGAAGGGCCCTGAGGTACAGATCATGCAATCAATCAGACAAGCAATTATTTTTTTTCTTTCCCTGTTATAATTTTTTGAGGGGGAAGTTGATTGACGGATAAGATACCTGCTCGCCCTTCAATCCTGAGAGGCCGGGTGACCCTCGCTCGCCCGGCTGACCCTGAGGATGGGGGGAGTGAAGAATGATTAGGAAATGAAGGACGGGATGGTGATATGCATGTCAGGAGGAGAGGTAGCCCCACCGCCCCGGGTGGAAATGAACCAAGGACAAGGCGAGTCAATATCAAAGGGAGGAGGCAGCTAAGAGGCTCGGATCGTCTCCCCCCCCGGGGAATGACTGCATTCGATTTTGTCCTTTTGCTCTACACCTCTGGGATGGGAATTTACCTCTGTGACGGTTATGACCACAAGCTGAACACTTCCTCCTCTGTCCAATTTGTTGCAATAAAAAAGATCCTAATTTTCAGCATCCTTTCACTTCATCTTCTCCTGCAGATTCAGAATTGTCAAATCAATTCTCTCTTATTTATTCTCACTGTTCTTGTGAATACAGCTCCCACAGAACAGGCTCATGACATTTTGACGGCCAGTATCTTCTAATAATCTGTTAATTTGAAGTAAATATTAATCAGCATGTGTGCGTATCGTCTGTCGTATTATCTGTCGCCTGGCAACAGCGTCTGCAAGCTGAAGACAGATGCGATGATGTTGGAGGAAAACAAAGGAGAGAAGTTTTGAAAAATGCCGAAAAATGTAATAATGTCAGAGGAAATTAAAGATACTCTCATAAATGTGGAATTGCTTTTAAATGGTGGAAGCTGGGGTTGTTTTTAGAATCAATAAAAGAAACTACACTTTAAAAACTAGTGAATATCACATTGAGAAAGGACATATGATATATTTTACTAGAGAGAGACTAGTGAGGGCAGTGTTATAATCAATCATACTGAGTTGAAACTTATAAGCTGATCATAGTGAGAAACTTCACACCACTCAACGTGAGCGATCTATTCTGCGGCAGCTTCACAATTCACCCCTTGTTTTTCACAAACACTACAAACACACGCAGCAGCAGCAGCAGCAGCAGCAGCAGCTAACTCCTGCTATTAGGTTCGAACTAGTTTGCAAATGGATTCCACGCGGCGCTCACGCGGCTCATCCATTTACAATCTCCGTTCTCCCAAAACAATAAATCTCTATGAGGAGGAAGTGGGTGGGGGGGCTCTGGCTGCACAGCGGCTCCACTCTCCATCACTTAGACACGGGAGTAATTGAACAACTGGTGAAAGAGACAACCGAATCATTTCCTCATCTGAAATAACTTTCATTAAAGACGCACAGAGAGAGAAGGCATGGAGGAGGGAGCAGGAGAGAGAAGAGCAGAAATAAGAGAGAGAGAGAGGCAGAGATAAAGATATGAAGACATTAAAATCTGATGTGGAAAGTTACTAAGTATATTCACTGGAGTACTGCACTTGGTTATAGTTTGGAGCTATTAGTACTTTGATTGAGTATTTCTATATTATGCTACTTTATACTACTTATTCCATTACATTTATTTAACAGAGATAGTGACTGGTTAATTTTAAAACTAAATAGTTAAGATCAGTGGGCAGATGTGACAAATTACATTTACTTGGTTAGTATACTTATGTATATTTTTGTATTTGTTTATTTTTGTGTCTGTACTTTTCGTAAGATTGATTTTGTGGTATGTTTCACTTTTACTACATATACCAGCATAAATCTGCACTTTCTACTCCACGACATTTTTCCAATGCATTGCTTCCCACATTGTTTTTTAATATTTTTTAAATGTAATCAATAATGAGCGGCTTCTATTATTAGACCCCGCCTCCTGCAGCAGCAGCACTCACTGGTGAAGAAACATCAAAAATGGATTCTGAAGAGTCCAACTAACACACTAATAATGATGTCGTAGAGTATAAAAAGCAAGTACTCACTTACTTTTACTCAAGTATAGAAGTTAATGTGTTACTTTTACTTGAATAAAATGTTTGAGTGCTGCCTCCATCACTGCAAGTAGGTTGAGTTATCCAATGTTTTGAAGTATTTTGACATACATGTATCAGTGCTTTTACTTCAGTAAAGTATCAGAGTAGTTCTTCCATTATTGATTTAAAAGAAAAAAGGTGAGAAAAGTACAAAATACCTGAATACAAATTGCCAAAGAGCACAACTTTGAATTTTCTTCTCTTCAACCAAATTAATTAAGCACCTCTGAGATTTATCTTGACACCCTCTGCAAATTGGGAAGTGCAGAACTTAAGTGATTAAAAGTAGCTTTACTTTAACCAGCTACAAAATCCTATGTAACAACTATTGTTACAGAATACTTTGACACATTTTTTACTTCAGTAAAGGATCTGAGTAATTATCCCATTACTGATTAAAAGAGCAGAAAAAGTTGAGAATGAGGTTAAAAGTGGGAATGGAACTTACAGTTGAACCAGATGGGCCCTGAGGACCTGGGAAACCAGGAGGTCCCTGTGAACAGAAAACAGTTACATTAACACTTTGAAACACTTGAGACAAGATAAACAGACATTTAAAAAAAGTTAATTTACAGTATGATTCAACTTGTTCCAATTTATTGAACCCTGCATTACAAGAAAGCTCATACGTGTAAATCTGTGTTGAAAAGATTGTGTGAATGTTTGTGAGTGCTGAGCACTTTGTATGACATGTTCAGTCAGACCAGCAGGGGGCTCTGTGAGCTCATGGAAAGTGGCAAACAGGGGCTTCTCTCCAGTCGCTTCATATCTGCAGCTCTGAGAAAGAAAGACTCTGCGGTGCTGTTCTAAAATCTTAATCAAATCTTTCCCCCTCACAGAAGTAATAGCAAACAATTGTAAACCATCATTCACAAACATCTTCAGATGATTCGTTTTAGATAGTAATGGATGTCATCAAAGTGCCGCAAAACTTTTTTCTTTTCCTTTTTTTTTCAAATCTGCAGATGGGAGCACATTCATGCAGCAGATGAGCTTTTCAGGATAAGAGTCCACATTACAGCTTTCTAGTCTTTCAGGAAGTTTACAAAAGCAAGCACAAGCACAAGGTCGATGAAGATTAGATCGCTATGTACACAAGAGTCTTCTTCAGACATGAACTCCGTAGATTCTCTGCTAAGACTCTTTCCGAACAACACATCTCTGAAATCTCAGATTAGGGAGATGCAGGAGGAAGAGGCAGGATGTAACGTGTTAATCTCTGTAAAGGATTGTGTGTTTTTGTTTACAGCACATCGACACCGGGGTCGGCCCTTTTCACCAACAGCTCTCTTGACATCTTTGTCGGTGTCTTCTACGTGTGTGGTTCTGCTTTTTCATCCTGAGCTAAATTTATTCTTATGTTTTCATTTCAAAGCGGAGGAGAACTCCTGCGAATGTCAGGAGACTCTCCGGAGTTCAGTGCATATCTGAAAACACCTGAATCATTACCTAACTGGGAGGTAAAATAAAAAAAGTTTGTGGGAACATAAACTTGTGTGTGGACATTTCTTGTCCACCAGCTTTCTAGTCTTGCCATCAACAAGCAAATATGTCTCTTTATGTCTCTTTACATTTTAATGTAGCAAAACTATTTAGCTTGCTCCGCTAAAAGTTAAACATTTGATGTGGAAATAGGTTGAAGTTCAAATCTAGGTAAAGTCTCACCAAGTGTCCTGGTGCTCCGGCTTGGCCTCTCTCTCCTTGTGCACCCTGTGGTGAATAAACAGAGAGAAAGTCGGACAGCTGTACAGTTGCAAAGATATACACACGGGCAGACAAGCATTACAACTGGTTTTAATGTTGCAGCTGATTGCTACGTTTTTTTTTACTTTGGGGAAATTATTTTTGAACGACTAAATATGTTTTAAATCACATTAATGGTGTTTCAGAGTGAACTCAATGAAAAACAGGCTTCGGATGCACACCAATTTATTGTTGTGGCAGATTGGTTGTGCATGAGAAAACACGGACACATTATAATTATTATTTTTTCTTATTTTCTTCTTAATTTTCCTCTCACTACCCTCTTCATCCGTATTCAATAATGTATTATTCTTACATGTTCTAAAAGTCCCTCCCATGCGCTCCTTCAGGCTGCGATCACACACACTTGTACACACACACACTCACACTTACCCATGGACGCACATGTTAATGCCCTGCACCTTCTCGAACACAGATCTAATATGTACATGCCCGATTTTTCATCTTTCTGTCTTTATGCTCACTTTTTTCCTGTGTTTTTATATGTTTACTCCAAAATAATAAAACACACACTCACTTGATCTCCTTTTATTCCTGGTTGCCCAGACGTTCCGGGAACTCCTGGTGATCCCGGGCGCGGGTGGTCATTCTGCATGATAAGACAAATCAAATAGCAGGAAATGTGCATGTGATTGTCCATCATTGTGAACAGTATATGAATGTAAGTGTTTGTGTTTCATGTCGACAGAATATGACAAGGATCTCAGCTGACCGCTGGTTGTGTCGCCTGCTCCGTATGAAGTCTCTCCAAACACTGTAAGCAGAAATCAAAGCAGGTTATTAGAGTAATGCTTCACTGCCGGCGCCATAATATGTCAGACTGACGACTCGTAGAAAGCCATGCAAACTCAAATAAAAAAGCAAAAACCAGGGGAAGTCATCATCCATCAAGGCACAACAACAAGCACAGTGGCTGCACTATTAGAGGTATTTCATAAGATTCTGGATGTGGAGAATCCTATCGTGAGAAAAATGTTTTGACGAGAAAGAAACCCGCAGTCCCTCCGAGTCTCACCTTGTCACAGCTGTCCAAGGGGGTTGCGCCAGGCTTGCCCTCATCTCCTTTCTCACCCTTGGCACCAGACAGGCCGGGCACCCCTGGCAACCCATGGGAACAGTCGCCCTCACATTCTTCCTGCGTTTCAGAAAACACACACAGACACGCACACAGAAACACCAGTCAGCCATAACAGCACAACAGATTGTTGTGGCCGATCAGTGAACATGTAGATGCACACACAAGCTGAACAGTTTTCATAAGAAAAAGGCACAGAAAGTTACTGAAGATGAAGCACAGCCCCCAAAATGATTTCACTGAGGAACTTACGTCACCGTCTCCTCCGGTGGCATCTTGAGGCAGCTGGTCTGGCCTGATGGTGTTCTACACAAGGAGGCAGGGAAACGGAAACTCAATTAATATTAATTATCATTATTATAAAGATAAAAAAAGGAATCAAGGGCTATGCAAAATTATGAAAATCAGCTCTTTTTGTCACATTCAGGAAACAAAAACAAAGTTCCCCAATGACATGACACCATACACAGCTTTTCCCAAACTAAAACATCCATGATTATCCCACAAGTCTCAAACATAAGATTCTTATCTGAAATTACAAAGAATTTTATCAAACATAACACTGTCCCGGGAATTTCTCAGAATATTTCTACTGACAATATATTTCATTAGGGAAAAAAAACTAAACAGAAGTCTATATAAACTGTGGAAAGCCGACGGTTCAGCGTTGGAGTGTAACAAATGCAAATTGTTTAAAAGAATATATCGGATAAACCCTGGAAAGAGAAAGAAATACCTTGGCTGTAAAGCTGTAATTAAATTGTGTCAAGGGCTCAAGTCTGCATCAGGAAAGTTTGAGTATTCAGAGTGTCGCCTCGATAAAGCAAAACAGAAACCCAGAACCGGTTCTGCCAACACACAACCACAAACTAGATGCAAACGCCACAATAAAGTTACTTTGTCTATTTATAGTGAGTTCCAAAATAAAACTCCTCACTCCACGTGGCCAATCACATCCACTGTGAAAGGCGGTCGCTCCCCATCAAAGCAGTGGGACCCCTCTTCACCGAGTGTCTGTCAATAGCACCTGGCCTGGTTTCACTGTCATTACAGATCCATTTGACATTGTTCAAACTGGAGCCATTAGCCAGAGAGGCTAGTTCTAGGCCGCCTGCAATTGGCTGTCGCGCGTTGCAGGAGCGAGGCCTCGCTCATTAATAGACTCACCCGAAAGGAGCTTCTCTGTAATTATGTCAACCTGTGACGTTCACTCGAGCCATTTCTCTAAATTGCAACCTCTGTGAGCTTTCCGAACAACATGCTGTTGGGTTTCAAAGACAAAGCAGTTGTTTTGAAGTGTTCTGAGAACTGCACGGCCACTTGAGGTGAAATTATACCTCTCTGGAAATAAGAACGAAAAAGAAAAGAGGCATAGAAACGTTTATCTACTGAAGCCAAACCAGGTCTGGACAAGTGTGTGAAAGTTACAGTGTGGAGTGCGATCGTGGCAAATCAAATTTAGGATTACAGGTCAGAGTTTACACGGCAGTAAATCTCTTCTTTTCCCCTATGCATCATGGATGTATTTCAATATACAGATATGGTTGCTTCTACATGTAGTGCTGTGTTCACCTTTAACATTTAAGATGCTGCAGTTTCTTTTAGACACGTCTATGTTCAACTACACACTAATTTCCAGTAGCTCAATTTCCTGCACTTTAATTCGGGCGTTGAAGGTTAAGTTCCCCTTTGAGCTCTGGCTAGAGATCAGCATTGATATTCCCTTAATGAAATTAGACGAAACACATTATACAGTCGCAGCATTAAAAATCTACAGCTAACTTCACCACACTTTGATGTATCCTTGCACGTACTGTCGCTAAACTAACTTTTTCCCCAAGAACACGAGCAAGTCGCAGGCTCAGGCAGATCTGAGGCCAGATCCATAACGGGCTAAAACTCTATATGTGTCATGTTTCCTGCATGTTTCATGTTATACATCATCCATATATAGACAACAACATACCACATTAATGTGTGACACAAACCACACTTGTGCCATGATTCTCATTTGACAGATGTGGGGCTAAACAGTGTTAAAGATTAATGATACGATAAAATCACATTTTTAGATGAAGGAATAATAATTCCTTCATCTAATAAATTATTTAATAGAATTGCCTTTAGAATAGAAATTCTCACGTATTGCCTAATTTCTTCCCTTACATGAATAATTTGTAACCTCAAAGTAGAATAAAGCACACATGGAGGAAAAGGGCATTTTTTTCTTGTAAATACCAGATCATGATGCATACATTAATGTTTTGCATTTGCATTATTTAAACATGAGGCCCCAGATCTCCAGTCAGTCAGCGGGTAAGAGCCGCCTCTCCTCCTCCTCTTCTCTCTAATTTTACTTACGATGTATGCAGGCAAACCCGGTTTCCCCGGTATCCCGTCGTTTCCCGGGATACCCTGAAAGAAGGAACTGAGGTTGAACTTCTCTGTTGCCAATCGAGGGCTAGCCACTCCCATCTCCACGAGGCTCGAGGCAGAGTCAAAACCTCCGGGTAGAAATGGTCAAGGCCATTTCTGTCTCATATAAATATTTAAATATCTGATTGTATTTAGAAATCTGAATTAAAATAGCATTTAGTGATTATAACAAGTGCCACCTTTGTCAAAGACATGACCTCTGCCATTCACCATCACCACATCTAATCTCCGACTCACACCTTTGACTCCTGCAGCACAGCAGCACTTTATTTGAAGGTCTGTTTTAAACTTAAACCTGTTTAATTAATCAAATTTATAATCTGGATTAGTATCGCAACCTTTTTTATAAACTTTTTTAAATTTAAAACCAGACCTCCAAATAACTGTTTATGTCTTGACAGACATTCCCGAAGCTTGCTCAGTCGCTTCCCACATGGGTTAAAGCTTGAAGCACCATATTAGTTATTAATGCATGTTTCATTTCATCCTAATTATCTTTGTCTATTTTAAACCCAGTTACTGCACAGATTACTACACATATATAATGTCAGTGCATTTCCGACATGCATAACACGGACCCCTAAAGATGCAAAGCATGTCACAGCCTTATCCATGTACCGCAAATACCCCCAAGCTGAAAAGCCTGTATTATAATCAGCTTGCTCAATTCAGGCTGTTGGAGAAGCTGCTGAATTGAACATCCACATCCCCCTTTCTGTTACCTGGGTTCCTTCGTTTCCAATAACACCCTGAGGCCCAGGTGGGCCAGGGGGGCCGGGTGGTCCTGGTAGGCCCTGAAACAACACAGTGGCATCAGAAAAATTCACAGTCCAACAAAGATGAAAGAGTTGTCATATTGTTTTAACAAACAAGGTGGGAAGCACAGGCAAGAGTTATCAGAACAGGACTGCTGGCTGACGGATCAGACCTGAGGCCCGGGCTGCCACATGTTCACTGAAGTTCCTGGAGCTCCCTGGAAGGCAAGAGGTAGTTCAAAATCAGAGCTGCACAGATGCTCGCACAAACAGGATACATACTGTGGAAAGGGATTTAAATAAATGTATGTCCACATGCCCCAGTGTGTCTGTGTGCAAGTGTGCACTCACAGGTCCGCCGACACCCGTGTGCGGCGTTATGCAGTTGCACTCTCCAGGTTGACCCTGAAATACACATCAAAGAAGAGACACATGAAAAAGGAAATCGAAAGTGAAACTCAAAAGGCTGCGAAAACCGAGTCCTCATTCAACATTAAAAGGACTCCTGGTGCTGGGAGTCAGAGACCTGGGCTTTCAGGACTATTTTTGTTCAGTTTTGCTAAATCCTGAAAATCTTTTCCGACATAGAGACAGTATGACTGCAGGGGGTGATGTGGATTTATTTTCTACCACTTTGTGAGCATAAAGTGTAACATTACATTAAATGGTTCCTAAGAATGTAAAGTGAGAAGTCCAATACATTTATGGTACTATGATGCAAAAAGGTGTAATTCACCTCAAATCTGTGACAAGAGGAGCCCATGTCTAATGTCCTGTTACCCACCTGCTCTCGCTACTTTCCTCTGTCGTCCAACTCAGGTTTTTACAGTATTATGTAGATGAGCGCACCCTGCATAGGCAATAAATGTTGCCTTTTTTGCTCTACCTCTCTTTGTCTTCCTAAAGTTTCTCCTCTGTCTTAACTTTATTGTTTTCTTTCGGCATGTCCCACATCCCCCCTCACACACTGCCTCCACCACTTCCTCATATTTCCCACCCTCTCAGTGACAGTCCGGGCTGGTGGCTCTGATGAATGCGGTAATTAATAGTCTCGCACACACTCTCTCTTAAGGCCCCCGAAACTCCTCTAGCCTGCCAGCAACAGAACACTTGTCACCTCTGTTGCTACTCTATCCATGCCGCGAGGCTGGTGTGTGCATCTGTGTGCCAGCACTGGCGTGTGTGTGCGAGTGAGGCAAGGAGGGGGGGGAGGAGGTGGGGTCCGTTGAACCATCTCTTGTGATTACCATCTGTTCCACCCCCCCCGTATATGCAAAACCTTCCAGATCCCTTCCTCCAAACAAAACGGTAGACTTACCTTGTCCCCCTGAGCTCCATCAAGTCCCTGCAAGAGAAGGAGACAGCACAAATGAACACAAACACACACGCACACACAAACACCTAGTTACTCCTGCTCTGTTGTTCTAGGAGAAAGCCCTGAGTGTAGATCAGGGGACAGGGGATGAGATGGGAGCAGACGTTGCCTCTGTTATGGATCGAGGCAGACATCCTTGGTTACAAATGATGCCTAAATCAAGGACAATTCCCAAAGAAGCTAAAAAGAAAATTAGAAAAGTTTGCTCGGAAATGTATCTAACCTATCCTCTAAAACCACTGATGCACATGTACACACGCAAATGAAACACAGGCTTTATAAAGTAAAGGAACACGACAACTCACGGGTCTGCCGTCGGCTCCTGGCAATCCATGAGAGCCAGGGGCTGCATCTTTACCCTGTGGGTCAAAAAGTAAATAAACAATGTTTGACAATATATGAGAGTATGACATTCAGTTGACATGCAAAAAGATGCATTAATGTCCTACCGGGGGCCCTACTGCTCCAACGCTTACAGGCCCCTGTGGTCCGGGAGGCCCGACATCTCCTCGAGATCCCTTTGAGCAGGAACTTGTGTAAGTTTCACTGGGTTCATTTATTTGCATTCAACAATGATAATTCGATTTTTTCAACAGCTCTGTTTTATTCCACCTTTTCTCCTTCAGGACCAACGGGGCCGACTGATCCTTTGACTCCAGCTGGTCCCTGTGCAAAACATTGAAACCAATTTAGAAATAGATGGAGGTGGAGTTGAATTGTAAGACTCTTGAAATATGAGTGGAACTTACAACAATTCCTGGCAGCCCTCTCGTTCCCTTTTCACCCTTTGACATGGATGTAAAGGACAAGTCAAAAAGCAGGTTTCAATGGGGGAGGAAACAAAGAGCAAAGAGTCTGCAGTGAGTGCGTTTTATAGTTTCCCCGTGTTTGAAGATCCCATTATGAATCAAAGGGTTTGAGGGAGAATTAGTTCAGGATGGTTGTTTTATTTACAACCCTGTGTCTTCACTGTTTGATCTGAGAGGCAGGAGAACTTTAAACAGTGATATCACAGGGGAACATGTTTTCCATTAGTGAGATCACAGCTGGACAGTCTCCTTCTGAGAGCTTTGTGTCCTGAGTGAATGACAGAGCTGCATCATGTCGACATTAAACGTCTTTATTGATCCACATGTGTTTTGCAAAGACTTGTCAGCCTTACTTGAAAGCCTGGAAGGCCGTCCAACGCAGCTCCAGGTTCTCCCTACAGGGGGCACCCGACCACATGGATTAGATTGTGTGTGCGTCACGTGAACAGGCACGATCCTCTGCATGTATTTATAAATACGATAACACAATAAATGGACAATCGTACCTTGCTTCCCTTGGGACCGGCAGGCCCCTGCACACCTGGCAAACCTGGTTTTCCCTGGAAAGAAAACATGTGACACAATCGTCAGCAGTTCTCATAGTACAGAGTGCCTAAAACTAAATCAGTAAATGAACACGAAAGTCCCTCACATTCCTGCCATGTTTCCCTTCTCCTGGGGCACCGGGGTCTCCTCTCTCTCCTTTTGGGCCTGGCACGGCAACACCATCACCCACTGCTGTTCCCAAAGAGGGACAGCTGGTACAAGCATCACCCTGGCAAAATAAAACACATTTTGGAGCAATCAAACTCCCATTAAGCCAATCAATGTCCATCTTTAACCACTGGGAACCCTCATTGGTCCAGAACAGTGACCACTGGCATCACCTGTAATTAGGCATCTCCCGGTACATTCACCCAACTAGATTTCTATCACATATGTGATTTGTCTATGGAAAGTGAGAGCGCATGCAGCTAACAGGGTTACTACTTTTGTATCCTGCCAGTAATCACATGTAACGAGAGGGGAGATGCAAAGTACAGCAAAGTTGAACTGAAGTAGTTCCGTCACTCTTGTACCTTTTCTCCCTTGAAGCCAGTTAACCCATCCCGACCGGGCTCTCCAGGCAGTCCTGGGGCTCCATGAGTTCCATCCAATCCCTTATCTCCTTGATCTCCTTGTACACCCTGGTAAAATTGAAATACAGTGAAAAGGGGCCAGCTGATTCCGAATAATGTTAAGAATAAAAATGCCTGATTGTGTTTCGGTGTAACAGAGCAATGCTTTTAAGAGGTTTCCATGTTTTATTGCGCACACATGTTAGAAACGTGAGCGATGCAATATCCAATCCTGCTTTACGGTTTTACAATATTCCACTTACTGACAATAGTTGGCGCTACAAAATGTGCCAACCAAGAAGAAGGCTACTAGTCAGCCAACATGGACGTAAATAATAATTCAACATACTGTATTTCAAATTGGTTTGTCTGTTCATCCAGAAACAATGGCCTGTTTGATGGCACTGGGCTTATGTGTTATATGTTTACATAAACAAAGAGCTGCTGTAACAATATAAGATGCATTTAATTAGATGTGGCTAAAACATCAGGATAATTACATCAGCTCCATTAATCCACTAACTTGCGATTTCACTTTGAAGTCCAAGCATGAAGTTCATTTCAGTGGAAAAGCCTCTAGGTAATTTAAGGAGCCCTGGCTTTGTTAGTGGCTAGCTATTCCCATTTTTTGGGAACAACAATGATGTTGCAAACGTCCAAAGAAACACAAACTTGGTGACCTAAAACAAAGCAGAGTGCCCAAGCTCGCTAGAAGTATTTTTTTAAAACCACGATGGATCATTTTCCTGTGGACATCCTCGCTCCCAGTAGATGTCAAATTAGTAAAGGAAGTCTGCCTGTCTCTTAGGGCGACCAGTGACTCCAAATAGTCCCATTCCTCCAGGTTACACAGTGTTGTTATGTAAGGTAGAGACTGTAAGAGACAGTCAATTACCTGTTCTCCTTGTGCACCGGAAAGACCTGGAGGGCCCTGTGTAAGAAAGAAAGTAACGGGTGTTTTACAAATACATGCAATAACATGCACATCAGTACACTCACACACACACACACACACACACCACCACACTAATATATGTGCAGTCATGCGCAAGTTATACTGTGCAAGCCTCTTTCCATTCAGGTAAAATAACTATTGACTTAAAGCTAACCACAGAGGCACGCAGCAGGTAATTGGGAGGGGAGATAGAACCCAACAGAGATTTATTCCACTTAGTAACAATTCTGCAGTAAGAGGAGAATCCCTGTGTATCCTATTTTGTACAATGAGCTTTATCAGCGGATACTCCCTCTGGGTGACATCTTTCAGCATCTCAAACTTTGCACTCCGATGCAGATAGAGCTTAATCACGCTCACTGTGGCAACAAAACTGGATCGTTGGTTTGGTGGAATTTGTATTATGACATTTAAGTACAGATAAATCAGTAATTGATGTAATGGTGAATAAAGCGAATATCTTTATTTGTTCTCCATCTTGGTCGTCAGCTACAACAATGATCCGTGGTAATTCAGTCAAGTTGTATTGTCTCATTCAGCTTTGATAGAGCAAATGAACAGTAATGAGTATCTCAAGCAATCAAAGCACAAAAACATATTGCATTTTGAATGAAACACAATGGTGGCCACACACGCAGCAGACAATTTAAACCATTCAAAATCATATAACAAACTTCAACACAAAGAGAGTTATCAGTGAAAGAATCTAAATTACCTCATGTTATTTTAAGGGACAGGGATTTCAGTGCTTTTGATTCTTTTGCTCAGGAGTTTAGGGGCAACATGGCGCCCGCTAAAGGAAGCACCAAGAAAGTCTTGAGAGGCCCTGACCTCTCCTCCCCTGGAACTTCATACTGTGTCTACTTTGTAAAAAATTCTAAAATAAGTATTTTATACAGTTCTTAGTTAAAAAAAAGGCTATAATGCAAACACTTCAAGTAGATCTCTAGAATCGAAGACATTGCAAGTGCTTTATTTCAAAAAGCTGCCTGTGTACTTTTAAATTGAGCTTTCAGAGATATTCTTGTGATGACTATCTTTCTCCTGCACAGACATCGCACCTGTTTGCCATCAGCTCCGGAACCTTTAGGTCCTGGTAGCCCTTGAGGGCCCGGTTCGCCTGGCGTGCCTCTTGTTCCTTCCGGCATTTTGTAGTTGGCAGGCCCGCTGCCAACCTCGGCTGGTTGGCACATGCCGCACTCGCCCTGGGAAACGGCAGGGAGTCAGGCAGGTTAGTTTGCATGACGATCAACCTGAGGGATGCATTAAAAGCAATCCATATGTCTGCACTTACCCTCTCACCCTTTAGGCCGGGCGTACCAATACCTGGCAGCCCTTGCCCTCCCTGTGAAAAGATTAATATAATATTAAAGTACAGCAAAAATAAAGTATCAAATAATGGTTTCATTGAATACCTTGAATACCTCTGCCAACCAGTGCCGTTGCATACATACATTTGTAGCCATATATGATCACTGTGAGCTCTGAACAATGAAAACTACTCAGTTAATCTTTGAGTCCAAAACGCGTAAAAAATTCTCTAAAGGCAGATTTGAGATATCATGTTCAAGGGGCCAAAAACAGTTTTGATAGGCTACCGTGACACTGATATATTACGTTCACAAGAACCGCTGTGACCTTGACCTTTGACCTTGAACCACAAAAATCGAATTAGTGAATCCGTGAGTCGAAGTGACCACTTGTGCTAAATTTGAAAGGGTTCTCTTGAAGCGTTTATAAGATAACACATTCAAAAGGCAAAAATGTTTGAGTCGGATGGGTCTTCCTGATATATTACATTCACAAGATAATCAGGTCACCGTGACCTTTAAGCACCAACATCGAATCATTTTATCCTGTCTCCAAGTGAAAGTTTGAACGGCCCAATGGCTATCGCCTTCACAGAGGCATAAGAACAGAGCAAACTTAACAACAACTTTTGGAGTAACATCGAGGAGCAAGTCTTAGATCGAGCTATCAAGACTGCATCCAACCTTCCACTCCACACTCAAAGTTTGTTATCACACTTTTCAGTTCTCTCCTCCTACCTGTGAGCCTTTCTGTCCATCCTTGCCACTGGGCCCCTTCGGTCCGTGCTTTCCCTGTCACACACACACATTTCATTCCACAACATCACAGAGCCAGGATGTGAAGCGATACATTCTGTCCCAAAGAACTGAAGACTGAACTTACCGGCTTACCGTCACCTCCTTTGCTGCCTGCACTTCCCTGCAGACAAGTAGAATAAGAAAGAGCTTTTCAGTATCTGAACTCCACAAATTGATAGAAAAAAAAAGGATGTGACTTTTAAATTGGTAATTCACATTTTATAGTAAGCTGCACCCCACAGGCTGCCATGTCAAATGATTTGAGTTTTTTTCAGTACCTAAGCTTCTCACTAATAAGTTCCCCGCTGAGTAAAATCCCTATGGCAGGCGGTTTTGGGCCCTAAAATTAGCGCACTGCTGTGATTATCTCCCTCATGAAGTCTATTAAGGACCCTTCAGAAACTTACTGAGCGAGTTCCCCTCGTGTAAGCCTAGTCTGCTTATTGAGGTCACCTACTCTCAGTCCTGTTTCTTTTTATGTTACTTACCTTTTCTCCGCTAAGGCCACGTGGTCCTTCCTTCCCTGGCTCCCCCTGCGGAGCAGAAAAAGTGGATGATATATCGCTCTGATGAAGCTGCTTCACATGCGAGCGAGCACAACGACAAACAGAATCAGAAATAGAGATAAAGTCAAACAGTACCATGTGTGTCATTGCTTCCTTTCAGCAAGACCAAAGTCCTCCAACGACTGCCTCTGCCAACCAGTCCAGTTTCAGTCTACATATATTATTTTTATGAGGTCACTGTGACCTTTGACCTATGACCACTGAAATTGAATCAGTTAACCTAAAAATAATTGAAGAAATTCCCTAAAAGCAGACTTGCGATATCATGTTCAAGAGGCAAAATCACTATTTTTTCGACAACCAAATTCTAATCAGGAGGCACAATAAGAGGAAGTTAGTGTTTTCACCTTGGTTGTGTTTATCTCTCAATGCTCTGCTTTTTTAATACAGCACTAGAATCGAATCAACTCTCAACTAGATTATACTCACTTGCTCTCCTTTCTGTCCAATCCCAGACTCTCCCTTCTCTCCCTTCTGTTTCAGGGTTTGGGTCATGCCACCGGGCAAGGGGTTAGCGGGTAACTCCCCGAGAGTGGGGCACACAGAACATTGCTCTCCCTAAAGCACAGGGACGGATCACATTCAAATATTAATCCATATCAGCAGACATGTAAATGAGGTGTCATTAACGAGGAAATGTTCTGATGCTCGAAAAACGGCTGCTCCTGTATTACATGAGCAGTTCTGGAAAGAAACAATGCAACGTTAACCTAATTAGGCGAATCCGTCTCGCTGACAGCTAGATAAGGCAGACTAAACAAGAAATAGTTTGAACCTGAAGCCTAATAAAGACTCTAAACTGACCTTTTCTCCTTTGGTGCCATGTGATCCTGGTTCTCCCTGCCAAAACACACACACACACACAAATTCAGGACAGCAAATTAGTCCCAGTTCCCCATGAAGAGCACGTTTGCCTTGAGATCTCGTGTCTCTACATGGTGCTGCAAACATACTGGTCATTGGAATTAGGGCAAGGCCCAGTTTGGTGGCAAGTAGCAACATTTAGACACAAGACAACAGAGAAAAAATGACTAAGATGTTTGTATGATGGAGTATTTGGGCCATTTTTAAGAAAAACTATCCCAAGATTTGGAGAATAAAGTCGTCATATTACAAGGGTTGGTCGTAGGGACACAGGAATAAAGTCGTCATTTCGGTTGGATCTGTGTGCCAGCGAGCAAGGCTTCTCCTTGTTGGTTACATGGCCCTGATGCTCCATCGCATGATGCATTTAAAAAAGAAGAAAAAAAAGTTATATATTAAGCCTATGTAGATGTGTATTAGCAAAGTGTAAGTAGGTTGATGTGGGTTGGTGGCATTCATGCATATATCTAAAGTCCTACTAAGCTGAACTTGTCTGTGTTGTGTGTGTTGTGTGTGTGTGTGTGTGTGTGTGTGTGTGTGTGTGTGTGTGTGTGTGTGTGTGTGTGTGAGCTTTGTGGAGTTTAGTTCAGACAGTTTCCTTGCATCTGCTTTAGGACTGAGCCTTCTGCACTGCTGATGTTAGCACATCTGAATGTGTGGGAATGCAGATGAGCGTGTATAGGTCACGCTTCTGCAGAATATGAATGAACCGCACGCTGTAAAACGAACGAGGAGAAACTCTATACCTTGTGTCCCGCGTTGCCATCTGCACCTTGAGGCCCCTGGTGAATGCAGGGAGACAAAAAAAGAGGAGAGGAGCTGTGATGAGCCAGAAGTAAGAGTGTTGTTAGTTCAGCTTTGTTAGAGTGAGGTCGTATCTCACTCCCCCCTCTCTGTTGCTCTGCCTTCTCCTCCTGCTGCTATAACCAGGTATGACAGATGGATGCTGGCACTATTGGAAATCGTTGCACAGAGAATCTCATAAGGATCCAGATTTATATTCCTTTTTCCCCCATAAATAATTCCCCATTCACCTGCTGGGGTAAGTGGGAAGATGGAGAATGAAGAGAAGAAGAAGCACAATGCGCAGTACGTTGAGCTCTGACTCACCGGAGAAAGAAAAAGACACGTTAAGATTACATGACAAATAAATGACCTTTTTGCCTGGGAGAATAAAAATGTTGACGGCATATCACGCTTTCCCTCCTTGAGCTGCTGCAACACTGTGAGAATTGCAAGGGCAAAATCTATCTCCGAGAAGGAAATAACGTCACACCTTCCCTCAAAATGCTAAGAAAATCTAAAATATATACAGTATTAAAAAAAAACAAGTGCACAAGGTTTCGATCGTCAGTTACAGAACGTGTCTGCAGCCCCCCCTAATAAAACATGTAGTGAGATCATAAAATCCAAAATTCAGGACAGGCTCAGAATACATTACAGTGTGACATTGGTTTCAATCTGTTGCACTTACAGACACTCCTCTCTCTCCTATCCCTGGTGATCCGGTCTCTCCTTTAGGGCCGGTCTTCCCTTGCAGAGCCACCGTGTTGCCCATGTCCGCAGGCAGCACAGGGCACACTTCACATGGGTCACCCTGAAGATTTGAACACACAGCATGTTGGTGAGACGGCACACAGACACAGAGATAAAGAGTTTGAAGGCGGATGTCTGCGGGGGTATCGTACCTTCTCTCCCTTGTACCCCCCTGGTCCTCTCGGTCCCTATGACAACAGCAGAATCCCAGTCAAACACTGATGCAGCGGCACACAGTCAGATCACTGTCTATTGGAGGCTCCTGCATACATTACTGAATATCAATCAACGTGTAAAAAGAGTCTCTCACCGGATCTCCCGGCCCTCCATCTTGTCCTGTGTTGCCCTGTCAACACAAATCACTGCGTGAGTCATAAGAATATTGTTAAAGTTACCCTGAAAACCATCCCCATAAAAGCATCTCTGTTTTATTTCATCTTTGTCAGTTTGGGTTTGGGTGGCCTCAGGACTGTAAGAACTTCTGAATCCACAGAGGAGCATGCAAATCCTCAACTAAAGTCAAAAATAAATAAATAAAAATTGAGTTATGATGTTAATATGCTGAGGCTACATCCGTAGTACACTCACAGCTATCTTCATGAATACAGTAGGAATTAAATACTACAGAGTAAATTAGATAGAAGTGGATGAAATTAGTTATATCATATCATAGTGAATTATTAGTGTATAATGGGCTCAAGTTTGCTTGTGCTGCTTTAACGTTAGCACTTGGAATAGCAAAAACTGAACAACTAGCTAAGTACCAGTATTTCAACTGTTCAAAAACACACATTTTTTTATTGCAACTGTGTCAACTCTTCTTCTGCTACTTTTTGGTAATTATCTATTTAAGCTTCTCTGCTCACCTGCTAACAAGTTTTGACAATTAAGACTATAAAGAGGGACGTCTTCACTTCCTAAACAGAGTTGGCGTGGTTGTGATACGAAGATGGAGCCACGGTAGCGTGGTCCTGCAGATTCACATGCTTGACCAGTTGCGAGTCAGTATCAGCTGTCATCGTTTTTTAAAAATAACTAATTCAAACCAAATTGATCAGATAAGAACCATCTTAAGTGACGAACCTTGACCTTATTTGACCTGTACTTTAAATTTTTTATTAGGTCATGTCTAATCCACTCAAGTGGAGGAGGCGGGATTTATGACCAATACTGCAGCCAGCCACCAGGTTGTGCTGAAGATGCTTTGGCTTCACTTTTGTGTTAGCAGTCATGTCGTCCATCTTTACATACCGTCTATGATTGCAACACACAGTGTTGATGCGTTTTAGTTCACTCAGGTTAAAAGGCAACTTACTGGTTAGCTAAGTTTATTGTACTAAGTGAAGATTATTATTATTATTTTTTTTTTTTTCATTTATTGAATAAATTCCATTTACCCCCTCACAAACACACAATTAACCCCTGGTTTACAAAAACACCTGTTTGTTTTAAAGCTTGATCACTTTCAAAAGCCGGAAAATGGGTCAAACCCACCTTGTCTCCTTTTGCACCACCCGGTTCACCAGGAAGACCCTGACAGGGGAAGAAAGAGGGACATAAATCTTTTAAATTGCCTTTCTGGAGATGCTTTTAGGCTTCTGTGAAGGGCAGGGGAAGCTGCTGCAGAAGAAGGAGACCTGCCAAGTCCTGCCTGGCACTTCTAAGAGTATTGTCAAATAAAACTACTTTTTTGTTCAATCTAAGACCGTCTCCGAGTGGAGGACATTAAGGTAATCAGTGGAATGACACCATCCAGTAAGTGCATATTGGCTTCTTTTTTTTCTTCCAGACTTCTTTAATATAAAAAAAAGCACACTCACTGGTGAGCCTGGCATTCCAAATCCTGTTAGGCCTGGGCGTCCAGGCTTCCCTGGCTCCCCAGCCAACCCTTCAGGGCCCACCGTACCTGGGGTTCCCTGGAAAACAGGTTAAAAACAGCTCTATTAAACCGAGCTCAATGTATGTGACAGGTTGATGGAAGAAACTCTCAGACTTAATGCATGCAGACCTTCTGTCCCTTGGGGCCAATTACACAGACGGACCGTCCTCGACTCTGGGAAATTGTGACAGACAGAGAGGGAAGTGACAGTATCAGTATGGGTCAGTGACATCATCAGACAAGAATAATCAAGCGAGCTGCGCAGAAATCACCGAAACATCTTCATCTCGTCAAAGACGCTTGTTTGATTTCCCTCATTTGTTTGACATTTTTCGATCGGAAAAACAAAGAGGGAGAATAGCGGAGTCTGTAAGATGTTTTATCTCCAGCCGTGCATACGCAATATATCCCGCCTGCCCAATTCAAGTCATATCAACAAGCGCATTCATATTCACAATGTCAGACGGATGGGAGGCTTAAGAAAATCTATCCTCCGCCAAATCCATCTGTCTGCGACAAACATTTAGCCTGGTGAACAACTCAAATGTGAGTGCGTCTGATGCTGAGAGGAATATCTCAGAGCACACACACGTTGTAATTTGTTCCTCTATACTTTTCATGCGTCTACAGGATCACTGCGCTGAACAGGGAAGATTAAAAGGTTTAAGTCTTCCTGAATAGGCGCCTGCCTGCATGAGAGACGCAGCGCACAGTCAATGAGGCAGCATTGATTGTGCAAGCTTTGTTGCTCTAGCCTAATCTAACACGCATTAAGAGGCTGACTTAACGCTATAGAAGGGAGGAGGGGAGTCCGAGCTTAAACAGCAATACTGTATAAGTTTACTGGGTATCCACTCTTAGTCTGATAAAACTGTCAGTAAGTGGATGCATGTGTTTGTGAGTGCGTCCTCACAGTGGCATTTGCCGTATTGAAATGATTTGTTCTGAGCTAACATGGTTGAAAATGCACTTTCACTCATTCTAATAACAGGAACTCGAAGTAAAAGAGAGCAAAAGCCAAAGAACTAAAGGTAAAAACACGTACGTCCTTCCCTGGAGTTCCCGTGAGACCTTGTTGACCGATCTCTCCCTTCTGACCTTTGTCTCCCTGGGCAGAGTCAAAGGAAGCCAAACAGAGAGAGACAAAGAGGGGTGAAAATAATGTAGGGTTAGAAATTAATTACACGATCATTACAAGGTCGTATCTTCATTGTTCATCACCAAGAGTTGCTTAAACCTTTCACCTTGTACCCAACCGCCTCGCCCCAGTTGGCGGGCGCCGCCTGCGGAGAGAAGGAACGGAGACGAGATCCAGATCAGTGACTTGGCTCGAAAGAGACATTGCACACACACACACAACACAGTGATCAGGCAGCAACCTGTATGGACTACCAGCAGGACCCCTATGCTCCACACACACACACACACACACACACACACACACACACACACACACACACACACACACACACACACACACACACACACACACAACACACACACACACACACACACACACACACACACACACAAACGTACCCACACAACCTGAGAAACACAAGCATGTATTTATATCATGCATGAAAAAATCAGTGGTACATACAAATGCAAATACCACGGTGGCTAATATGTCTCACACAAGCACAAAAGCCACAACACAACTACCAAAGTCACACAACAGAAACACAATCACAACGGAAGTGAGACAACAGATGTTGACATTGAAACAAGCAGAGTAATACTGTGGTCAAGTCATGGACGTGGCCATCTTTCATTGTCAACATCCTTGGACGCTCAATGCCATTGTGCTTGTGCTTCTGTTATATGGCTTCTGCCGTTGAGTTGTGGCTTTTGCATTTGTGTGGTGGCTTCTGCCGTTGTGTTGGGGTTTCAGCCATTGAGTTGTGGCTTTTGCATTTGTGTTGTGGCTTCAGCCATTGAGTTGTGGCTTCAGTCATTGAGTTGTGGCTTTTGCATTTGTGTGGAAGCTACTGCCGTTGTGTTGGGGCGTCAGCCGTTGTGTTGTGGCTTCTGCATTTGTGTTGTGGCTTTTGAGTTCTGTTTTCTGTTAATGTGCTTGTGTGAGATGTCTCGACCACTGTAAATTACTGTGCAAGAGTCAGATGCATTAAGATTAAACTTGCCACAAGGACATTCATGCAGATACACATTAACTCACTGATAAAATAAGATACATAAAAAGCACATTCTCATCCTAACTGCATTGATATTGAGACTGGGTGGTTATAAATTGGGTTTTGAAAAGAGATCAAATTTAATAGCTGAAGCGTTAGCAGGGTTGCGATGCTGTGGCACTCACCGAATCGCCTTTGTCTCCCTTCTGGCCCTTGGATCCCTCTGTGCACTGAGGTTAGAGAGACTCGGTTGGCATGTATCATCACAGAACACTTTTTGGCAATAAGAAAATTCGAGCCTCACACTGCTCCGCATGCCAAACAAGGAGACAATGCTTTTCAGTAAAACGAGGCACGGTACGAGAATGAGACGCAATGGAAAAAGTTACTTACTGGACCTGAATGAGTGCCAGAACAGTCATGGCCCTAAGACGGAGGGAGGCAGAGGAGAAGAATGATTGGTTGTGGGTGACGGACAGAATAAGTGGGTTCTGAAGAATGCACATCGGCAAGGCGGTGGATTGGTCCACAGCCAGCATCGCTCTGTATTAGAATACAGCAGCATCATATTATGTGTGTGTGTGTGTGTGTGTGTGTGTGTGTGTGTGTGTGTGTGTGTGTGTGTGTGTGATGCTAGGAATTACAGTTTAGTGCTAGGCATGTCTGGGCAAATATGGTGACATCTCACATTCCAGATATGTTATAACACTTACACTACATGCACACACACACACACACACACACACACACACACACACACACACACACACACACACACACACACACACACACACACACACACATACACACACACACACACACACACACACATATGTACAGTAAATGCCTATGTCCTTCGTACTCACCCGGTCACCTTTTTCCCCTTTCAACACTCCAGCCGCTCCTACCTGCAACACACACAATCAAACATAGTTACACACATAGTCTCATCAGGTTCAAATGGAAAGAAGTGAGAGCAAAGATCAGTGCTCCTTACATTTGCTTCCCTATTCAGGAGTAAACAACCAGCACACTACAGGCAGACACAGAGAAAGAGACAATCATTACGATGCTGTTTAATATTCACTGAAGAGGTTGTGTGTCTGAATGAAAGGAAGTTTTATCACGTAAACGTCTTGTAGTTTATCTGGTCACCAGGTGGGGGCACTGTTACACAAAACTACACTGTGCATCCATCCCTGTGCTGCTACAGTATGCAGTTAAAAAAGGATGGGCACGCACACATGCACACACACACACACACACACACACACACACACACACACACACACACACACACACACACACACACGCACACACAGACACAAACATGCACGCGCGCACACACACACGTTTCCATGGGAGATGGAGATCAATAGGAATGTCTGATTCCCACAGCACAGGAGTGAGCAGACCAGCTGCTCCTCACAGGAGGGCACACACACACACACACACACACACACACACACACACACACACACACACACACACACACACACACACACACACACACACCGAATAAGGACAACCATTATAAATAACTGAAGCATTTTTAGCGGAAGCGAGTAATTAAAGCCGAAATCCCCCCACCCGGTGTTTCTGGGAGCGTTGCTTTCACACCAGGAAGTATGCATATATTAAAGCTATAACTATGAACTTGCTGAGATGACGACAAAGGGCCAGTACCAGCGCAGATATGATGTGTAACCCCCTCTCTCTCTCTTACATGCTACAAATCTATCAGTGGCTGGCTCAAGCTGCAATGATGAGTCACTGTTTCCAAGCTCGTCTCTGACCGGAGGCTTAGTCGAGTCGTCATGTAGTTCCATTTAAAACCTCACAGGCCTTGTCTTTGTTCTGCCTCTTCTACAGATTGTTGGAAAGCAGAGGAGTATCTCTTCTTATGAAATTGCACAAATATCTCCCTGAAATCCCATGAACTGACTTTGCTGTGATTACTACTTTTTTAAAGATGAATGTGGTGTTTTGTGAAAATAATTCATTTCCATAGGTCTTGTCTTTATACTGCATGTTACGTTTGGTACTTTTTGGTACTAGTTGGCCGGCTGTGGCTCAGGGGATCGAGCGGTTGTCCTCCGCTTGTCCATCCCCATACCATATACTGATGCAAAACATTGCCTGTGAAGCGCTTTGAGTGGACATCAAGACTAGAAAAGCGATATGTAAACAGGGACCATTTACTTATTGTTTTGCACAGTTAACATCATATTGGCCATTGCTAACTTATGAGTGAGTGAATTATTTCTTATAAGTAGGATCTCTTTGTAAATATATGAAATCCTTATATTATAGATGGTATGGAAGAACATCGCAGGGAATCTAGAGAGTTAAAATAGAGAGGTTCATTATAAGGTTTTTATCAGTTTAATAAAAAGCTGTTTTTTTTTAGCATATTAATTTCTTATTTTTTGGCCACTTGGGGGCAGCGTAACAGTGTAGAAGAAATGTGAGAAACAACCGGCAGAGAAGACTTGCAGAGTCAGACTTTGTGTGACATTACTTTCATTATATTTCTATTTTACTCACATCCGTCTTTGTTTTGTATTGAATAACTGTAATGAAAAAAGTAAATATCGTCTTCTACTTCCTCCTCCTTTTATTCTTCTTCTTGTGTTTGTTATTATTATCATTATTATTAGTAGTAGTTGTAGTGGTAGTAGTAGTAGTAGTAGTGGTAGTAATAGTGGTAATAGTACTAGTGGTAGTAGTATAAATAGTAGTAGCAGGTGTGTAGTGTTTACCAGCTAGTTTCTAAATGTTTAAACACTATGCAGAAGTTAGGACAAATGTTTTGGAGACAGCTTCCCCTGTGTTCATCACCACAAGTCGTCTTTACATGATACACATAGTGTTTGACAATTTATAAATAAATATTTTTGTTGATTAGTTTCCCAGTAAACAGTTTAAATGTTGGCACGAGTATCCTCATTGGTCTTGTCACATTTAAGTATTCCACAACCAAATGCTGTAAATAGGCTCAGTATTCAAAAATCCAGCATTTCAATAGACAGACGCTCATTCTTCATTATGCACGCCAACTCCGATGCTCATTTATTAGCTTAAGCATCTCAAAAGACTAAACAAGATCAAGGCTGAATTCCGGCGCCAACATCCTGTCGGTGAGGAATGTTTTTTTGGGAATATTTAAACATCCCAGTGGGCTCAGGTTTTGGCATTGTCTCTCTGTCTGCCAGATCTCGACACAACAAGGGCAAGGCCCGGCACATAACTAATGGAAATCTAATGCTGGCGTAGACATAAATTCACAATCCTCCCGGGTGGTAATTCTCAAAATCAATGTAGAGCTGTTGCCACTTTCTCAAATGCGGGATAACTTTCTGTGATCTAACAGAAAAGACAGGAAGTACAGACTCGGGGACTTTATTTTTTGGATGAGCCTCTTCGGTTAATAGATTCCTGCTGATTGGTGGAGCTGAGCCTTTTGACTAGCATCACCAAGAGGCCAGTGATGAAGCAGGAAAAAAGCCATAAAGGAATAGCTGAAGCGGCGTGACAAGAACACTGTGATGAATATTGATTTCTGCCTGAGCTTTCGAATCGTGCGGCAGAAACCACATCTACCCGTTATTCAGATCATTTATTACCATAATAATATTAATAAATAGGCCTGCCTGGTGTGATTGTCAGCATTGGTATTGCAATGCATAATATCATGATATCAGGTTGTATTATCACTGGATTCCTACGGGCGCTATGCAGATTTTTTTACCTGAAAGAACGGCTGCCTGTGTAATTTGACCAAATTAAATTCACGGCACAGAACAAAAGTCACTTTTTAGCTCTTTGTGCCCCCAGTGGCGGGGTAAGCAGTGCGCTCAGCCTAGGTAATAACCTACATTGAGGAAGTCAGGGGACAAGGCCAGCTGCATTAGTAAGCACACACAGGAGCAACATAATGAAGCGTCTGGAGTTTTGTATTCTATTTGTGAACAGAGCATGCCTATTGTAGGTGAATGGCAAAATTAATAGGCAACAGCAACTCCCGACTGAGACTCGGCGCATAATAAGGTGTAAATCAGCCCTCAGTCAGTCAGCAGGCTGGGTGCGTGCGAGGGAGGGAGGTGGAAATAGAGATAAGCTATTTCTTTTTCTCCCCCCATGCACAACACAAATCAACACAAGGTAAAGACGCACACACATGCACACACAAGGCCCGCGTACTGTCTTCCAATTAGAATCTTGGAAGTGTCTTTATCCATCCAATGCTGACGCTAGACCCCACTTCAGGATGCACTGGGTTAAAGCAACTGCACAAATTGGACTTCATTCACCCTGGAGTCTCCGGTTTCCCCCCTAATCTGCTCGTCTCTGGACCGCAGGAGGAAACCCATGCAAATTTAGATTTTGGCAACAGGGACTCTCTCTTCATACGAAGCGACAGCCTTGGTCCGAGCCTCGGTGCTGTCCCACAAGTCGCATTAGAGAGTCAATTCAGTGGAAGCGAATGTGTGGGTGTGAACTGTGAGGCTTACTTTCTCTGCCAGATCCTTGGACGCAAAAATCTCCTGTGGTGGAAAAAGAGAAGAAAAGAAAAAAACATCATATTTATTCCCTTTCAATCTTTGCCTCAATCCACTTTCTGCTTCACTTTGGTGCACAACTGGTTTCTGTCTAGACACTGGTACTGATGGTTTCATGGCCAACCCTGGCTCAGCTGATATCCAGACTCACTGAATCCGGAGACGTTGAAGGATATTCAAAGAAATATAATAAGATTAATAATAATCTTCAGTTCTTAAATATTACAACCGTATTACAACGTCATATTCCCAGTCACCAGCAGCTCGGCCTTTGCTGGAATTACATCTGTCTCCATTGCCCTATAACAAATCTTTGGCATGAGGAAGCCGTTGTTTTCCCGTCGCATGTGTTGCCGTTACAATTTCTTGCATCAGACAACAAAGAGAGGGACATATAAGGGTCATCTTGGCTTAGAACGCAGGTCATTAACAGATATTCTAAGAGGGGGAAAACAGATGAAAGAGGGAGAGCAGAGAGGGCGCTGTGTACCTCATGAGCCCTGAGGCAAATTGAAGAGATGGACCCAGCTGTGCAGGGTTACAAATCAGACCAAAAACAAAGTCTACACAAAGCGAAACAAAACAAGACAAACAGAAAAGAACAAAGATGGAAGGGGGGACTGGAAAGCTGAGTGGAAACAATTTGTTCATCTCAATAGAAAACACTGAGGCTGGGGAAATGAGACAAAAAGAAGCCTTCGGGTCTTCTGACAACAGGATGACCTTTTCAGCTGGGAGCAAAAAGGGAGAGAAACAGAGATTTACAGTGTTGGAGGATAAGAAACGCAGCGTGGGAGAGATTTGTCATAGTCGAGGAAAGCAGAAACTGCTGTGACCCGAACACAGACACAAAGCACTGGTACACATCTGCATCAAATCTGATTCTACTATGGGCTGCAAAGGCAGATTGTTAGATGTAAGCAGAAGATGGACTTTACTACTTTTTGCCATGTGAGTCCAATAAATCAATTGTTGATTGTTAATTTCAGATTTTAGTGGAGAAGACGACCATGCATGCTGTATGTCAGGCTAATGTATCTGTTTCATTTGACTTTAAATCATATATTATAGTTGGGGTCTTATTTCATTTAAATTTTGTATTATGGACTTATTTTATTTGCCTCTGTCCTGTCATATTTATCCTTTTTTTAACGTTGTAAAGCACTTTGTAACTTTGTTTTGAAAAGTGCTGTATAAATAAAGTATATTATTATAATTATTATATTATCATTATGTGTAGAAATGTGTACAAACTGATGAAAGAGGCATCTGTGGAATGGTGCAAACTTTATATAATACTTTTCAAGAAGGTTTTCAACAAGCATAAACAGCATAAAAACACGAATTACCAGTGCGGTTATATATGAAAATACTTTCAATGCAATCAAGAAATTTAAGCAAAGGTGAAGCAAAGGAAAATGTTGATAGTATAAAGTATAAAACAAAAAAGAAAACTGTAATTAAAGCCCATTATATGAGAAGAAGAGTTTTAAAAGAGGACAATCAGGTAGCATGTCTGGTTCCCAAGAGAAGCTTATTTCACAACAAAGGCCCTTCGTGCCTGTTTCTCAAGCTTTGCACTGGGGACTGAGAGCAACAGCTGGTCTGCAGATGTGAGAGAATGAGCAGGAGCGTGAGGGGTGAGGAGGTCGATAATGTAAGACAGAGTAAGGCTGCTTAGTGATGTAAAAAAAACAAGCAGTTAAATTTCAAAAAATCAATTCTGAAAACCACGGGAAAACAATGAACAATGAGGCGAGAAAAGTGCTCATGTTTTCTCGCTCTTGTGAGAATCCTCAGCTGCAGTATTTTTATACAAGTTGGGCATAGTTGAAAGATTTCTGGGGCAGTCTGGCAGGTAATGAGTTACGGGAATGTGACAAAAGCAATAATTAACATTTCTGCCTTACTACGTGAAAAAAATCTTACCTCAACAATAATACCGTGGCTCATTTGGTCATTTTGCTGAAATGTTTGGGAAAATTCAGAGAATCGAAGATTACTCTCAGATTTCAGGCCTCATGGGTGCACCCTATTTTCAGAGGAAAGTCAGATCTGGTGTACAGGCTCCCTTTGTGCTGGGAGTGAGGTTACTGGTGAGCTCTGATAGATTTGTTGGGATAAATAAAATGTATGCATCCTCGGCATGCAAATGAAGAGAAATATTGGAGTTGCAGATAACCTGACCCAGTAGAGAACAGCAAAGGACCACATCCATCCATTATCTATAATGCTTATCCTTTGAGGGTCGCGGGGGGAGCTGGAGCCAATACCAGCGGACATTGGGCGAGAGGCAAATTAGAGTCTACAATCAACCTAACCCCATGTCTTTGGACTGTGGGAGGTAGCCGGAGTAAAACCAGTAGAACGCCCACACAGACACAGGGAGAAGATGCAAACTCCACACGGACGGACCCCGGCTGATCCAGGATTTGAACCGGGAACCTTCATATGTGAGGGGACAGCACTAATTACTGCTCCTCTGCAGAAAGGACCCCAGATAAAGTATAATTTAAATTGGGCTGTGAAACTGTGTGTACTTTCAAAGAAATTGTTTATCAATACATGACCTCAATTTACCCTGTGCTCACTCGAAATCATCTTTCTACATTCCATGTGTGCTCAGTGTTACACAATGCCACTCACGCAGACTTGTGTTATGGTTCGGTAACATCTGGTACGCACACTGGAACTTTGGAACTTTGTAGTTCATCGTTGATTTACACAAAGCTACACACAGAGATAAAAATAGAAAGTCCTAGTATTTATGTTCACTTGTGTGTCAGTGTGAGTGTGTGTGTGTGCCACAGAGCAACAGAGAAAGTGGATAGAAATGTGTGAAATGAGGACAGGCTCCATTCATGGCAGTTACACATCGGTGGTATAGTAATGACTGAAAGAACAGAGGAGCTGGGGATGTTACGCGTGGCCTAAAACGTGGCGCCATGTGAGACTAAACATCTCGATACACATATTAAAGCAATAAGTCTGCAAATAACCGTTAGCAGGGGGAAAGGAGAAAGAGTGTCAGGTGAAAAAGAGAGAGAGAAACACAGAGAGAGAGAGAGAGAGAGACATTCCTGAGTTATTATAACTGTGTCTGGCTGGGAACGTCTTTGGGATTGATTACTGCGTCCTGAAGTCTGCCGGAGCTCTAAGTTAACACCAGCAAGAGAAACTATAGGCCTTAATGAATAGATAATTGGATATAGGTCCAATTAATATGAATGAAGAAACCAGTGGACGTGGAAACGAAAATAAATTGCTTTTACGGTATACTGGAAGAACTTCATGTATCAGGCGGCGGTGAAGTAACCATAAAAAACACAGCGGAAATGCGCGGAGCAACGGCTCCCATGTGTGGCATAAGGCTCTGTATGCAAAGCACTCAACACTTTGAACGATCGCTACCAGCGAAGTTAACTGAACTGAAGTCATATAAAAAAGTCTAAAGCTCTGAAGCGATAAAGACCGCGGCGGAGTAGAAAAGCCTCTTGTCTACGGCAGAGCATCAAAGGGAGACAACAACCGAAACTCACATTTGGTAAAAGTCCTGCAGACCGGTGCTCGCCTGCCGGCAGGAGCATCTCCGTCAACTCACACTGTCTCAGGAACAAAGCGGTTTTCAGAGTGTGTGTCTGTTTCTGTTATGTGTCTGATGGAAAACATGTGTTGCGAGAGTTCACGGAGGGAGACAGTTTGTTAAAAAGTTTTCCCCCTCAAGTTATAACGGCCTGTATTTTTCAGTTTTAAGGTATTGTGATCTTACGTGTTGTAGTGTTTTTATCTGTAAGAATGCAGAGATGTCTTTCTTTCGTGTGCGTGTGTGGTGATGGTCTGCTGTTTACCTGGTGAAACGTGTTTTCCAACAGGTCGTTCTCAGCAGCACGGCGGCTCTTGGGAGCATCGGGGGGGCACTGTAAGGACACAGCACACAGATCATTGGAGACATCGTAAAAAAGGTCACTTTGGTGATTTCAAACCTGCATCGTATATTATTCATACAAAATCCCCCTTTTTGCCTTATTGCTGGTGGATCTGACAGAATCTTCACATGAGGCACGCAGGCACTTCAGATTTGCATGTTCATTCTCAGGGATAAATCTCTTCTTGTAGGGTCAAACGAATGAACGATTTTGTGGCTGGGCAATAACCAGCATTAACACACTATGCACATCTAATACACATCATTTAATGTCTTGGTGCAGCACGTGTGCAAATGAGGCTGCGAAAAGTAGGGTGGAAAATGTGTGTTGGACCATTTATATTTCAAGTGAAACGTCAATCTGCGTTCACTTTGGTGATGCAATGAATGTACACATGCTAACCAGGACCCCCTTGGACCCCTCCTCCCAGTGGCTGGCTACTCCATATGACAAAAAAATAAACACAAAGATAGTGAACATAACCAAATTGCAGCATGTTAGCGTGTCTGATGAGTACATGCCCTGTCGGTGCAATCAGTGCAACACTTGATGTGTTTTGTCATCAATCATTTTCCTCTATTTGTCACTGAACACTGAAGAGGACTCTTCACTCTCTACCCGACAGGACACAAGCTCTCAGCTGAGCGCACAAACAAACACTGATGACTGATATATAGACACACGGGCACCTTTCTCTATTGAAGCTGAAGCTAGTGGTTTGTGTTTATGTGATCACAACTTACCAATCGAAACTCTTTAATCAGTCGTAAAGTAAACTGGACTAAAAGGAGAGAACAGCTGTTTGCCAGGATCTGGTACTTATGGAAAACTAACATTTGCTCATTTGCTAGGAGAAACATTAGTTATACAGAATTTTGGTGATAAACCTAATGGCGTGTACACACCAAACGCGAAGCAAATTTTTTTGTGTCATGTTCATGCACAATTCGGGCTGCAGGATCATTTATGTTTACTCGCGCAAGCAACCGAAGTAAACACAACTAGAGGATAGAAAGAGGAGAGGACGACTAGTGCCTGAAGTTACTACAGTTCCCAGTCTTCTCCAGGAGCGCTACCTGAGGCTGACCCGTGAGCAGTTTTAAAGATCTGCTAGCTTGGGTCGGTGCCAGGACCTAAGTCGCGCCATTCGCCTCATTCACAAAATTTGCTTCTGTTTGCGTCTTTGTATTGACTTTGTGTGAAATCTCACCGCGTTAGGTGTGAACACAGCTTGGACAAGTGATCAGACTGGACACAATCTTGACCTGATGATGGCACTAGATTAAAAGTGACCGATTCACCAGATTAATCCTGAGATGGCAAGAATGTCAGTACTGAATTTGAAGGCCATAACATCAAGTAGTTGTTGAGATATTTCCGTCTGGCCACAATGGTTTGACTGACGGACCAGAACTGACATATGAAATAAAATGACATCTTTGAAAATCACATGTTGAACACAGCTAAACACCTAGAAAACCACAAAATTCCTGCGGACCTCAGACCACACAGTCAAAGCTATTGACCGCTGTCTGTTCTGTCTCATCCTTTTGTGTTTGAAGACACTGGAGCCACACAAGTCCGTGCGTCTGCCTGTGCACGCATGCTCCTCCACTGCTCATCTCAAATTTAAATGCAGCTTGGAGGCAGCCCTGCAGCACATACGCCTTGAGCGAAGGAGGAGAGAAAAATCTTTGCAGCAATCGGCCCTTCCTCTAGAGGACTGTGCAGACTTCGGACGCAGCCTCTCTCTATGGGGCCAATTTTAGAAAACTATTGACAAATTTGAGTCCCAATCCGTCTGCGTGTAATCAGATTTGCGACGGTGTTAAAGAATCTCCAAATGTGTCATGAGATTTGTGAATGTGTGCATGGATCTGCACATCTGTATTTAGAATGTGCGTGTGAACACATTTTAAAATATGTATAAAAAACATGTGCGAATACGTATTCAGAATCTGTGTGTGTGTGTGTGTTATTGGATTTGTACATGTTAAAATAAATATATGCAAATATGTATTTAGAATCCGTGTGTGCATTTGCAAGTGTATTTATATCTGTAAATGGAGATTAATGGCTGAAAAGTAAGTATTTTGCTTTAATAGCTGAAAATACAGTCATTAGTTTCTGTTCAGGCGGCCTCTCAATCTCCATTTATTTTTTGTACAAATTTGCAAATCCGATTTTAAATACAGATTTGCAGATCCATGTACACATTCACAAATCTCATTACACATCTGGAGATTCTTTTTACACATTCACAAATCCGATTACACACAGACAGATTGAGACTCACTCACTCACTCATTTGTCAATAGTTTTGCTCCAATAATGGTCCCAAGTCTTTGCCTTATTTGTATCCCTCACATAAAATAAATCCTCGGGTAGTGAAAGAAAAAGTACAAATCATTCATCAGGTAATGAGAAAGACACATGCACACACACAAAAACACGGACAAGCACAGACACCCAGGAGAATTATGACAAATAGTTGGCTGAGCACAAAACTGCCTTCGGCTTAAAAATAAACCCAAGAACCGGCTGTTGGTGTTTCATCCCGTACCGGAACAATCACTTGCTCTTTTTTGTACCTGTCAAACATAAAAAATGTCATGTTGTAATTATGTCCAGTGAATCTGTGCTATGTTTGATCAGGCCCCTTTTTTCTTTTTTTTTCAACACCTGCGAGCAGTAAGTGGACAAAACTGCAGGTAAAAAAAAAAAAAAAGGCAACGAGAGAAGAGAGAAGAATAAAGAAAAAGGGAATGGAGGAGATAATTGCATTTCTGAAGCGACAAGAAAACGCAAGTGATGCTTTCAATTAGGTGTTTAGACACTGTAGGAGTGCAAACAATATCGGCGAACCACAGTTGATGTGACATAATTGCTCACAATGGAATTACTCTAAGCCCCAGTCAATTTGTTTACATAATACGCAACGTTAACAAAGCCTCAGAAAAGATATTGTGCCACCTAACATAATAAGACATTTAAGGAAATCTAAGAGTAATTGATGGAGTGCTTTACATTAACAGCTCTCCCTGTGTATAAAAATTTAAGGGCAGGGAGCCAAGTGTGTTTTCCTTTCCTTTCCGACCATTTACACTCAGTTGGAGTAAAAAAGACAAAGGGATGCATATTAACGTGAATAAGTCTCCAGAGCAACTGCTTATTATGGTGTTTAATTCTGATCATGCAGACACAGCGATTTCCTGCAGCTGTTTCACAGTAAACAACTCTGGCTTTTGCTGTGAAGCAGCGGTAACAAGTGTCAAGTTAAGCTGATAACATGTTGCTGCCGCAGGAAGGCAGCAAATGATATGACGCCTGTCATATTCTGCCAGTAGCACCAATGGGACGTTTTATGGGAGGTTTTGCACTACAACTAGGCTGGACATCTCAGTCAGGACCACTTTAACCAGAATTAATTTGCAATCAGTTCGATTTGGCAGTATTTCTCTGTTCTGGGACCTCCCTGCCCTTCCATGTGCATTTACCTGGAAAGCCTAAAGTAGGGAGAGCACCTCCCTACTCGTCCATTGGCCTTCATGGCAAGTGAGGCAGGGAGAGAAGCAGCTAAAAGACCCCGCACAGAACAGAGCAGGCATCAATGATAACTTGTGACAGTGGTAAGATTCGGTGTGAAAAGGAGGTGCTGGGGTGGAGGTGGGCAGTGAAGTGGCTTTGCAGTGGTGGCAGGAGGAGTAGGCAGCTATAGAGCACGTAATATGAGCTTTGCCTATTGAAAACATGGCAGGGGATCAGCTGAGCCTTAGAGTGGCATTGTGTGATGTTTCCTGGGGTGGGGCATCAATGCTCACCTGCACACACTAGATGCACGACTGATGTAGGGGTTGTGCAAGTAAAATAATAGGGGTGGCTTCTTTGATGCGTGCCGTTTGGCGGTGGTGTGTTTTGGCCTTACTCTGGTTGGTTTGGGTTTCATTCAGGTAACTCTCCTCCAGGAAGAAAATAAAGTTAATTCCCAAAATGTTAAGTTATTGCTTTAAATCCCAGGTTTACCATTATTTGAATAATAGGGATGATGCAGGAGAGAAATAGCTGTGCTGCATTTATGATTATTCTGTGTTCCACAGAGATAAATTGTTATGATTAATTATAGCTAATTAGTGCGTGAAGTCTGTCAGTCTCACCCGAGCTCCAGGGATCTCACAGCAGGTCTCCTGAATGGCGAGGGCTGGATCACAATACAGCATCACCTGCTGAATGTCCATCTGAAAAAGAGAAGACCAAGATAAGGGAGAGGAAGAGATCGTCATATATTCCACAGGCAGGTCTTCATAAGTCCTCTGCATTGTTTATGTTTAGAAAAAGCTTAAATGAGGCAGATGAGGCGGTAAACAAAGTTGAAAGGCAGTTCATTTCTCAATTATATAAATTATTAGGAAAGCACTTAGTCGGGAGCTTTTACGTGTGTGCATGTGTGCGTGTGTGGGAGCGTGTGCAGCATTAGAGTGAGGCCATTTTAGGAAATTGAGGGCTTTTTGTCTGATCCTCACATTTACACACCTTTAAAAAAGCTGTTCAAGTGTTAAGACGTAGTTTTTATTATGGTTAGAATTAGGTTTGGGTTTGGGTAAGGGTCTGGGGGATGCATTATGTTAATGAATGTCCTCGCAAAGATAGAAGAACACTCCCTCCCGGGGCTGACAAAAGACCATACCTGCTTTCTAAGTAGGCCAGTTAATTGATCATCAAAAAGGAAGTGCTTGGATTACCAGGTCTATTCATCGCTAATAGTCCCAATTCACTTCAGGCCCATTCTGCCAGGTAGTCCCCTCGCTTTTTTAATCAGGATTTAATGAGATTGACTCAAAGAAAACAGCAGCTCAGGGGCACAGCCTATGGTCTACAGCATAAACACATTCACACAAATGGAAACATACACATCCACGCACAGAGAGAATGTATTATTTCAGCATGAAGGCCATCATGGGAGGCTGCTTCACAGAAAACATTTTACTCTGTCCTCTCTGCTGTAAACTTTGCTCTATAAGGGAGGTTGGAAAAAAGTCTACTCCATTCAAATTCTATATGCCAAAGGTATACTGGATAGCTTTATTCAGCAAAGCTCTACCATGCCATTCGCTATGGTAGAGATCCCGATGTGGACATTTGGTTTATTCACACCACTTCTGCAGCAGAGAGCTTAAAGGTCACCACGTTTTCAAAGAGGGAGTATAGATGACATTTACACTGATCTGCCTCAACATTAAACCCAGTTACAGGTATTATTGTCGTAGCTGATAGACGTACAGCGCAAAGCTTAACTTTGATCAAAAGCTCTTCAGTTGTCAAGAAGAGGCACACAATACGTTTAATCCCGCAAGGCATTGTGTATTTCATTTAGCCGATCTTTTTAGGTCCAAATTTCTGGATGCAATAGTTCATCCTTGGCCAAGGACTTCTAAAGATCTTCTAATCAATTGATTTATTTTGTGAACAAGCACTGTTATTCTCAAAAAAGCTGCCTCATAGCACTGAAAACCCAAAAAGTGAAGTATGTTATGCTCCTCTCCATCAACTCTGGTTTGTCTGTTAATCTTTGCTCAAATTCTGTGTTTGACACTCTCGACTCAGTGTTGACTCAATTTTAATCGACTATTTGGAAAAGTGGTATAGCAGTAGCCAGGCATTGATTGGTTACTTATACAAATCGTTTATGTTGATCTTGAGATCTACATATTTCATCCCTGAGCTGTTGGTCTCATGCTCGTCTTTAGCCAACGATAACCAAACTTTTTTTTGCCCAGGCATCTCGAGCTGGACAAATCTAGCATAGCTTTTATTATAATCATTACAATACCTGCACAGGCGCGGCATCAGAGGCCCGCATGGCCAGCAGAGTGTGTCCGTCAGTGGCCAGAACTCCATGGGGCTCCAGGGGCTTGGTCTCAATGGATCTGCAGTCCACGTGGAGGGAGGCGACCCCTTGTTGCACACTGAGCGCCACCTTGTGCCAGCGCAGGTCCATCAGTGTCTCCACCCCCTCCCCAGTGAAAACACAGCTCACCAGGTCGGCATCGGCGTCCACCCCCTTGGCTCTCAGGGACAGGGTGCCATCGGGGCCACTGAGGTCTACAGAGAGCTGCAATTTGGGCAGAGATGTGGGGGTGGAAAGGTCGGAGGAAAGTGATGTTTAAATATGCAGAAATGCTAATGCGACAACGGTGTGTTCAGTATGCTGGCCGGTGACTAATAAAATGTACTGTATCTCAAGTTGTTTGAGTGGAAGTCGCTTCGTAATAAGAGTAATATGTACATGCTGTAACCCCCTAACAAAGCTGTAGAACACAGAAGCAAAGAAGAGGTAAAAGGAAAGACATATTAATTACACACGTACACAGAGCAGCCAATCAATCACTACTAATGAGGCAGCCACGGCTCCATCCATCATACACATTGAGTATTTAAATGTGGTCACAGACTTGAAGTGATTATGGCGACTCTGTGGGACTCCAGTGCTTCATCATGGAACACACATGAATAACAATGAAGGTGAATGAAAGAGGAGCGCGGAAGATGATTGAGGGAAGAGAGAGAGAGAGAGAGAGAGAGAGAGAGAGAGAGAGCGGGACCAGATGAAGAATAAGAGAGGACAAAAGACGCGTGGAATGAAAAGGGGGAGCGAATTGAAAAGGTGTCACAAGAGAGAAGAAATCGAAGGCGAAAGTGGATGACTATGCAAAAGAGAGGTGAGAGGCAGCGGCAAGAATGAATAGGCAAAAAGTGTAATGAATAAAAGGTGAGAGACCAAGGAAGAGAGTAAAGGGAAAGAGGGAACATAATAAGGGGGGGGATAGCGAAAAAGATGCAGGGATATGTAAAGCAGGCAGTAAAGAAACAAGAGAGTGAGGTGCACCTGTGGGTATCCCTGCTGATCAGATATCTGGAAGAGGTAGGTGGTGTCCCTCAGGGCAGCCTTTTTTAAAGCCAGGGTGAAGATCAGGGTGAACTCCTCCGGTAAGCCATATGGGAACACCTCACTGCAACACAGACATTCACAAGGGTCAGGGAGTTTAAAGCGAGTTTAAATAGTTCATATTTATGATCAACTCACCAACCAGCCAACTCACAGAGATTTAGTGAACCTTCGCCAAGAGCAAACAATCCTACACATGATTGTCTGGTTCTTGTAGAAGAAATAAAAAAGTAAAAAAATCCTGGATCAACGCCTTAATCCACATCCGCGCGATAATATCATAAATTATTACCAGGTTTAGGCCCCATCACTCCGAGTTTGGTGGGAAATCAGTTTTGTAGTTTTTGAGTATTCCTGCTAACAATTAAACCAACCAACCAACAAACCAACAAACAGACAAGGGAGAAAACATAAACATAACATTACATCTCACCCGACTCTGCAGTTCCCTTCAGCTCTGCATAGTCATTTAGTCTGTGTGGCTCATTATCTTGATTTCAGGGCTCCGGACTTAACATCACTCTGACCACTCTCATCAGCAAAAAGGTTCAGATAAACCCACTGTACAGTACCTGTCCAACACTTAATGGCACACTACCAAAGTAGCAACTAATTAGTAAATATATTGGAATAACTAGCAGCTAAAGAAAGAGTGGTTAGCACTTGACGGCCGATTGGGGCCCTTCAGTGTTGGCATGTTCTTCCCTTGTCTCCGGCTTCTTCCCACAGTCCAAAGACATGAATATAAGTGTGAATGGTCGGGTGTTGTCTCTATATGTCAACCTGGGATGGCCCTGGGATACGCTGATTATCCATAGTGTACCCCACGCCTCGCCCAAAGTCGCTTACGATTGGCTCCTGATAATAAATTGATGATGGAGACCAAAAACAGAGCTAAACAGAGAGTAAATACTGGAATTTGATTTGTCGTGTGGACCCACAACTCCAAATGCACGCCATGAGTTGCTTGGTATCTGCTGGATGTGTTAAGAATTTGCTAATGTGTTCATGTAGAATCCAGGATTTATGAAGCTTGACAAACTCTCTTAAATATCTCAGTTTCTCCTACTTGGATTTCGACTTATACTTCTGTTTTAATATGTCTCGTCTTAGAGAGAAGTGCGATACTAAATCTTTGGAGTACCCTTTCAATTTCTAGCGACACTTATCTCTAAGACCTTAATAAAAGAGAGTATATCGTCACAGCACTCAAATGGAACCAATTCCCTTCTGCTACAGCACTTCAATTTTGTGTCAAGAACTGTATGTAAAAGTATATATGTTTGTACATGTGTAGATATACAGTATATGTGAGGATATACAGTATGTACAGGAAAATAAAATATACTTGCATACGTGACACCAATCACATGTGTATTGTGTGTTAAAGAGAGTCCATAGAGAGAATATATTTAATTAGGCTTTGGCGCATTAAGATAACTTTTGGGTTCACATACACTATCTTCTTTGATATCTATATAAGAGCAGTGACAAATGTGTGTTTGTGGGTTTTCTCTCTCTATTTTTATTATTTGTATTTCTATATTCTGTGCATGTTTTTTCTTCCCCCTATTTTTTCCATTTCCCTTTTTCCACCACGATTTGTGACAACAGCCAGCAGTGCAATGCAGCGCTCGCTGTGTGTAACCCACTGGCATTCATTTTCATAGCAGATACGGTCCTGCAAGCCTCATCCCTCAGCTTTGGTCAAGGGCATCTAAACACACAAATAGATACACACACAAATATTCACTGCATGTGTAGATTGTATTGAGAGATGAAAGGTTCACAAACAGGCCCAGTGAAATTCATGCTCACTGAGATGGTGAGCACTTTGAAATATTCTCTCTTGCTCTAATTCTTTCTCTCTCTTTCTTTGAGCTTGCACACACACACATACACACACACACACACCCAGACACACACACACACAGAAACGCACATACACCTAATTGTTGATGCTGGCAGCTGGTTTCCCACTCCTAGAAGTGGGGTGACAGTGATTTATGACTGAGGGAAGATCCAAGGGAAAACAGCCAACTACAGTATGTCAAAACAAAGAGAGGATGAGTAGGAGAAAAAGGTGAGAGAGAGAAAACATTGAACCAATAGACCTGGAGAGAGGGAAAGATTAATAAAAGGGAAAGATAGAGAGGGGGGAGAGAGAGGAGAGTAAGGCGAGGGATCAAGAAATTCTGGGTATTGTAGGAAAAAGCAAGAGAGTTTAATATTAACTAATCCATTTTAAAGTCTGTAGGTAAACAATAAGAGCGTGGAAAGAGAAAGTGTCTGCAGGAAAGAGACATGTTGAGAAAAGAGGAGAAAGAAAGAGGGAAACCAATTTTGAAAGTAGAGTTGTTTTGCTGTCGATTAGTGACATGAGCTGCGGGGCACAAAACCACTCACAAACTATTGACTTTTAGGTTGAAAGAAACTCACCTTACCTCTTTCATTTAGTTGCCAGGGAAAGAGCACAGAACACCCCACGCACCCACCCACCACCCACACAAACATGCAATGGGGAGATACTGTACTGTAAATCACTCAGTATGCACCAGACACATTTAGATCTAACCTCTCCCAACTCGGAGAGAAACCTACTTCTGCGTCTCGTGTTAAAAAAAGGAGAGGAGGAAGAAAGTCGCTGTGAGCCAAAGAGGCACGGGGGGGAAGAGGGGGAGAGGAAATCTAATGTTGAAAAAGCAGATCTCTGGCTTAAGATGGGAAAAGCACCTGGAGAGGGTATGTACTCTATTTGTGTGGCCTTCGGCGGAGAGCTTGGCGAGCGATGGAGGGCCTTTCTATGTCTGAATTGTAAACAGATAAACTATATACACAAAGTTTTTACACACTGCAACATTATCCCTTTGTCTATCTTTGATTGTATGTATGTATGTATGTATGTATGTATGTATGTATGTATGTATGTATGTATGTATGTATGTGTACAACTTTAGAAAGACAATTACCATTGTGAATGAACAACATTTACCTCAGATACAGTAAAAAAAATTCCATCCATCCCTTCATCTGTTGGTATTAATGGTTCATTCATGCTGTCACCCCTGGTCCGAGCCTTTTTTTTTGGCCCTGAGCAAAATGTTATTCCCTTGTTAAGTCCTGGGAAAGTAAATTTTGAAATGTATATACCAGAGTTCTATCTGAGTGGCATGCATTATTGTCTCTGGGTCTGGTTGCTAATCACAAAATGTAGAATTTCAAAAAACTTGATATCGTGTATTTTTGTTAGGATTCAAACAGTCTGACTCTAATGTAAAAGTGCAGGAATAAAATTGCCCAATATTCAAACAACAGTAAGAGTCAACATCCTTGCTAGTTTGTTTGCGAGGCTGTAGCACAGCAGAGCTTTGAGCTAAATGCTTCTGTTAGCACGCTAACATGCTAATGTTTAGCAGGTTTACCAAGTTCACCATCTTAGTTTGCTATATTAGCATGCTAAATTTGGCTTTTCCCAACATGAAATCCAACAACTCAGCAAAAGGCAAACATCTTACCAAACAGAAAGGCGACCACCAGATCTCAGTATGGCTAAAAAGTTGTATCCCTGTGCTTCCGTCCGCACACATACACCTGAGCTGCTGAACTCTGTGTCAATAGCAGCTCCTGAGTTTGACAGAAACGAGCTAATGAATGCATGAGCCAAAAATAGCGGTTGATATAAATTATACAAGATCACAGACCAAAATCAGCATTTTATATGGCTACAGCACTGACTTTAGACAGGCTTGCTGTTCCACAAGTTCAACATTAGTCCGACTGACAATCATCCTTCTTTTGCAGATGTAAGCTGAATATTTTTTATGAAAAGTACACCACCCGCCTTTCACTGACTCATATCCCCAATGTACCGACTGGAGTCTCTAAAAGTAAAATGTCTCTCTTTCGCTTTTCTTTATCCCACTTCTTCCTATTTTATGACCCTTCCATGGATATTTAAAGGCAACAAAGACCTCATCTTTGTGTTCCTTTTATTTAGTGAACATTTTGATGATCTTTTAAATTCTACAGTCATGCCTATTAACTAACTTCAGAGTAAGACTGGCAGCAAAATGCTTTAATGGGAAAAATAAATATAGTGCCACCTTTTCTGTGTGATAATAAGTTTTACATTCATTTCATACATTTCACTTTGGTCAAAAATTGTTGTGAACTCGGCCTCGTGCCACGACATCAGAGAATTGAATTGCTTCCTCTCTCTCTCCCACGCACGCTGTTGCTGCTGCATAAAAGAAACAGACCCAAAGCAATCAACTCGTATCCTGCTGAAATTAAAATGCCGGCTATGACTGGTGATCATTTCACAGCAGACGACTGCGACAGGCGAGGGGACAAGCAGCTTCATGTCGCTGTCACTGTGTTAGCTTGGATTAGCTGAATGGTTTAGCTTCTGATACAAAGCAAAACGGCGCTTTCCAATTACGGTGCTTTACAATTGCTATACGCACACATCGCACTTCAGCCAGCCTCATTGGCGATGAATATGAAAATCTGCTTGAGTGACAGGAGTGGAGGGGGGGACAATGTATAATGTAGTTTTAGAAACACAGTGCCTACTCTAGGACTTAGAAAGAGAGGAAATCTGAGCTTCCGCAAATGCACATATACTGTACATACCCTCACACATGCAGATTTGACAATCCCACACACATACACATGCACACGAACAACATGCCAAGTGTACAAAACAGAAAAAGCCATAGAACAAGCCTGAGGGTTGTTGTTCTGATGCATTCACTCATTGCCTGGATTTGAACCTTTAACCCTCCCATTCCCTCGCCACTACATCCCTTAATCGCCCATCTGTTCTCCGCCTCCGCTCTTTCTTTCTAAATGCCTGAAACACTCTGGAACGCTGCAATTTAACTAAGCAAAAGTTTAAAAAAAAAAAATCCAAACCAAATAAACAAAGAAAAGGAGCATTATGACTAAGCGACGCTGATAGAAAGTCCTCTCGGATTTTCGGCGAGGCAAGGAGGCACAGGAGAGAAGGCAAATGAAAAACAGCAAGCAAGTCTCATCTGATCTTGTTTATAGGACATGGGGTTCTATGTATAGAGAGAAGCAGAACAAAAGGCAGCCAACAGGCAGGGCTGATGTGCTAACATTGATTATTCTCTGTCTGAGGTAAAAAAGGTGTCACCCAGGTAGTATTCTGCACTGATAGAACTGACAGCAAAGCTCTCGATGGCATCAAATTTTCAATAAACGCCGCACATTACAAAATCCCAAACCAGCACCAGAGAAAGGATAGAGAGCGGTGTTCCCGTCCCCTCTCTCTCTTGGTTAGAGGCAAAACAAAAACATCTTTGATTTTTCTCTTCTTTGCTTCCAAAGATACTGAGTTCCTGAGAAGTGACAGTTTTTTGGTGTCCTCCTCTTCCCCCCTTTTTCCATAGGAACAACTACTGTCTAAGCCTGTGACAAACAATATATGTGACACATTTAGAACAAAATGTCTCCAAAAAGGAGTGTTTTGTAGACAGATTTATTGGGCCTTCAAGCGAGTGGAGCTCACAGCACTGGGCAGAGTGATAAAATACTCCAGGCTGACCCAATTGGCAAGTTCTGAAAAACTGCTTTATCTGTGGTTAGAAAGAAGCTCAGCCGTCTGAAAGTCCCGCTATGATTCACAAGAGCTGAAACAAAAACAAAAAGAAAACGACAACAAAAAGAGGACTGAAAAACAGCCAGCACATAACCCTGATAACCACTTGTCTCGAAATTCCGTAAAAACACAATCTGCACCCAACTAGTGTGTAACAACAACATGAAAACCCAGGGAAGCATAATTACACCAATATCATGCTGCAGAGCCCTGAGTGAGGAAGCTGTGTTCTGTTGGATTTTATGGCTGTACGGCAAGTCTCTTTGCTCCGAGAACAAGTTGTGTACAAGCCTTTTTTTTATTTTTATTACTCACAATGCATCATGTCCACTAATGAAAGCATCACAACAATAGACTGTGCACAAGCAAACTGTGTGAACCTTGTAATTATGTCAACTAGTTCGAATAAGAATGTGCGGTCACAACCGGGAAAACCAATAAGCTGTTACTGTTCAGTTTTACAAGCCAGGGAAATGAAGTGGTATTTCTGGAAATGTAATCAGAGATTGACCCATGGTGTATGGTTTGCCTAGTGTCTGCTTTTTTTTACACATCTGCCAGTGGACATTGCTGACATGATGAGCGAGGGCTCAGAGGCTCAGCAGCCGCAGGGTTTTTCAGTCGCTCCGTCTTTCTCTGGGTTCAGACGCGGCATGGAAACAGAGAGACCGTCGACATAAGCCTGCTGAAAGCTTGGAAATCCAGCAGAGAGGTCGCTTTATTTCTCTTCCTGTAATTCACTCTCTGCCTCCTAAAGCCGTACACAGTGTTTATTGCATGAGATGTGTCGGTATGGAGGAGCCGTACTCAGTGTGGGAGAGTTGTGGGGTAAACTCACTCGGTGGGGCGTAGGAGGGCTACCTTGCCCAGGCGGAGGATGATGGGTCCTCGTGGGTTGCGGATCTTCTTGACATCTGGACTCTTGAGCAGGGAGAATCGCCTCACCAGATTAAAACCTGACAAAAAAAGGCATTCATCAGCACCCACACAAATAAAGCTCAGAGGAGAATGTATGCCTGCTTGAGTTTGAGTCAGTTCACCAGTGATGTTGTGCCTGGCCGTCTGAGGAAACTTCCACTCATCCACTTGTATGGACGGGCATTGTACATCTGCAAAAACAAAGAGATGACACAGAGGTTTTTTTTTACGATTTTAAAGAAAAAGTCACAAAGCAAAGCGCTAAATCCCCCCCGGCTTGTGATGCAAGACTTTGGAGAAGTTATCTCGAATCAAACCTTTCATGCTTAATGCGAGGTGAAATGGACACAGTGAGTGTGAGAGAACCAGCAAATTCAAACACACATACAGTACGTTTGAGAGTAATAGAAATATTGATCTAAAAGGGAGTTGGTGAAGGTTGAAGAGTCAAAAGTAGTGTAAAACGCAGGGAGAGAGATGAAATGAGGGCAAAGCTGTGCAGAGAGGAACACAGCCTCGTCTGACGGCTTGTCTGGTGCTGAGCTTGTCTGTCGCTGTAGCCTACGTTTGATGGATATGTTCTCACCCTGTCAAGGGAGGTTACAGAGAAAAGTGTTGCCTGTCAGAGCGGCCTGCCTGACTACAGGGGGGAGACGGGAGATGTGTGGAGAAAAAAATGGGCTCATACAGGTAGACATGGACCCTGTGAATCACTGTGATCCACAGTAAATTGATCTCTTTGGGGCCAAAGACCACGGCCCAGAGAAAAACGTGCAGTTTTTAAAAAAGAGTATTGAAGAAGCAGCTGGAGGTTCCCTGTGTTAACAAATATAATCAATAATGCATGATCATTTTCTCAGAGCAGTGTTGCTATGTGTAATATAAATTGATAGATATTTTATGGTTTTCATTAAACCTTATTCAAGGCTACCATGCATGAGGAGGATGGTGTTTTTTTTTCAAATGAGCTTTCCAAAGACAAAAACCATAAAGGTGTAAGGATTGGTTTCAACTGCATGTTGATCTTGTCTAACATTACCCGGCTAACTAGCTGGCAAGGGGCACCGTTAACCAACTTTAATATTATGTGTGGATACATTTGCCTTTGGAAAAAGAGCTGTTCAAGACCTGGAACATTGAGGTCAAGTGGGTTAGTGTGCTGTATCAGATTTAAGAGAAACAATAGCAGCTTTGTCCCAGTCTTTAATTGGTTTGCTGAAGCAATTCTAAGCCAAAATACTTGCCAATTATTAATTAACCTTATCCTCAAGTTTTTTATTGCACTATAACACTAGGACTGCAGTTCACAAACACCATGTTTTGCACGGGCCATGCAGCTTTAGCTCCTGTTAACAGATGAACCCATTACAAAGATTAAAAAGTCAATCGGAGAACCAGCGGAAGGAGGTTTACAGTTAGCGTTATCGCATTAGCTGAGACAAACTAGCTACAGGTTGTAGAATATGCGAGTGACTACAAATTAAAAGCATAAATTTGTTTAATTTAAGTATCAAAATTAAAGACATATTTCATTGTAAACTAAGTAAGTAATGTTTGAGGATGGAAAGCCTGACAGATACAGCAACATGTATGCATTGGCTTGACGGTGGATGTGCCCGACACTTGGTACCAGCGTAATTACAATTTCAGGCTTGACACAATATGGTACCGTGCCATTTTAACTTTACAATGGTGAAGAGAAGTACTCTGAAAATAAAATCTACAACCAGATGAACACACATCAGGTTCAACAGGCTGGCTTTGCATCCTCTGCATTTACGTGATTAGATTGACTGTTTAAAACATGATTCGATTGGCTGGTGCCTCCAATGCAGCATAGAAGTCGAGCTTTGCTCCAATTCTGCCAATTGCAGTGCTAGTAACAGAACTCAATGCAGTTCACCAATGATGTCACCCTTTACAAGTGAATTAATTATCATTCTAGTAGAACTAAAGTTTAGGTTCTTATTCAGATGCAAGGTTTGTTTTATTTAAAGATAAGGAGACAGAGAAGAGTCTGAAGAACAGAGGAACTTTTCTTATACATTGAATATAATAATGCATTTCAAACAAAAAATGTCTTCTGGTCTCATGGATTCAGCGTAATGAAGTTGTTGAGAAATTCTTTGTGATGAAACAGGGAGCGCACTGCAGGGAGAGTTGCCTTGAAGCATGCAAAGGCACTGTCTGTTTCCAAACACAATTTATCCAGGCTGGAAGTCCCATCAAAACGAGGTGAAAGAGTCTCATATAATTACTCAAATAATAAGATCCAACTGACTTTAATTAAGAGTTAGGATTTTAAGGAATTTAATTTCACGGAGGAAGGCTCAAGAAAGAATTAAATCACACTTAGCGCTTCATCAACTATTATCAAGTTCATCACTCGACACCCTGCAGCTTCTGCTCGTCCTGGTTTGAAAACAAAGAGCCCGGCATGCCTCAGTCTGTCTGTACCGCACAGTGTGTCAAAGTCTTATTGCTGTCGAAACTGCAAATTAAAGAGTGGAAAAGGAGACGTCAAACAGTGGTGCTGTGGGACGCTGAGAGGAACCTAAGACGAAGAGTCAAATAAATAGCTTAAATTGAAAGTGACTTCGGGACAATGTAACGGATACAACAGGGAGAAGAGAACAGAAAACATCAATAGGTTTAGTGTCTTCTGAGCCCTATGACACACATTGTGTCTTACATCCTTTTCTCACCCCCACACCACACACACAAACATAAACAAACACAAACATACACACTATCACACATAGTGTAACTGGACTGGTCCATCTTGAACCCTTATCTGCTAACTCAGCTCATGTACACTTTACGCAGCCTCACACACACTCGCCTAGCTCTTATCTTCATGTTTCTTTTATGAAGTCAAGAGATGGTAGGTTTTACCATTCGCCACTGCTTACTCTTTCTTTTTGCCTTTATTGTTCATTTTTCATCACAGCCCCATTTCCATCAGACAGAATCGAGATGAAGGCTCTGTCAGGAATAGAGAGATCCTGGCTGGAGGCAAGTGGGCAGCAACACAAGAGAGAAGTAGGTGGAGAAGAAAAACAAAAAAAGAACGGGGAGAGCGTAAGGAAAGGCAATGGGTGTTGGTGTTACTGAAGGAAAAGCAACTTGCACATCCAGAGCAGGACTCTTGAGGAAATGTTTTTCTTATCAGACTGTGTCAGACTCCAGTCCAACCTGTAGAAATGAAGTTGGCACCTATACTGTATGTGCTGTTGTTTCTTGAATTGCAATTTTCAGACACAGTTTGACAAGCTCATACAGACTTGCTAACTATAAACGTAAGCATGGTAACATGTGGGTATCAAGCTCAAAGTATAGCTGATGCTGATTTAGTAGAGCCAAAGCTAAAGCAGTGCACTTGAGCGTGTAAAGGACATACAGACGGACAAATGGATGAAAACTCTCCAAAGGGGCAGATTTCAATATCCTACAATATACCACTGAATCTAGACTTGCAGTGCAACAATTTGTGACTGCATACCTTATAAAGTTGACATGGCAAATTTGTTAGAAAACCTTTCCTTATCAACTGGACCGCTTTACATAGCTGACTCTCTAGTTAACTAGGTCCCATTGAGAACAATGAGATCATCTGCAGCAAGTTGATGAGAGGTTCCCAACAACAGCCGAAAGAAAATCGGAGCTGCAGCTTTTGTACTTTACGCTGCAAAGTTGTGGAACAGACTACTGCTAGATATCAGAGAAGCTAGTTCAGTGAATGTCTTTAAAAGAAAACTTAAAACATTTCTCTTTACTTCAGCCTCTAAATAGATCTTGCACTTTGCTTTTTTTTCCCATTTCAATTGTAGTTTAATTAAATGTAGTAAATTAGCAGCAATTTTATTCTTTATCCGACTATATAAATGAAATCCGAAGAACAGGTTTAAAAAAAAGCCTGATCTGGGGGCGGTGTATAGTTCACCTGGTAGAGCTGCCGCCCCTCGTGTTTGATTCCGGCCCGCTGCCATTTAAGCATGTCCCCCCTCTCTGTCCCCCCTTTTCACAGCTTACTCTCTGTCCAATCCATCAAAGGTAATAAAAAGCCCCCAAATTATATATATATTAAAAAACTGTCTGATCTGAGTTTGCATGTGGGATTATCCTACTAGTAAACGATTTTTACCTACTTTATAATCATAAATTGAGTTAAATGCTGTGTTTACTTGTTAAAGTGTCTGAATTTTGCTCATGGGAACTAGTTCTACATAGAGCTCAGAGGACGGATGATATTTTAGTGGACTCTTGCACTTTGGCAGAGGACACGCTGCAGAAGTTGAACCCCATTTCCTCTCAAGCTGTGATCAAAGCAACACATTTGCTTGTTGACAAGCTAATTAGCTCAAAGTATGAGTGTCACTCCAGGATCCCACTAGTAGCTGCATGTAGCCTTAAAGAGATTGGATGGTCTTGGCCGGGTTCACTTCCTCTTTGATGGGTTGTGTTTGAATCTTGCCAAAGCAGGTAACGATACTACACTGGCAGTCATGCAGTACACTGCTGCGTGTGCTCCCTCAAGTCTCCACCTTGCCAAACATACAAATTCAGGAAATTTTAGGTCTTAAGCAAAATGAAACGCCACTTTTTAATAGATACTGTACAGGCTTACACTTCATTTGGATGGTAAACAAGTGAAAAGGTGTCAGACAAGGACACATCTGGAGGATTTGATTATATGATTCAGTATGCAGTAAGTAAGGAAACTCGTATATAACCTTAGATCAAAGACCACTCAAAGATACACCACTCAGAAATGTGTACTGTATATGTGCAAAATCCCAGCTGCAATACGTAATGTTACCTTTTACATTGTAAACTTTAGAAGGTTTAGGAATCCATAGCCTCATCTCTGATTATCTTGTTGTGGCCAGAGTTTACTGAAACCAACTGCGTCAGAGTTTCAACTCTGTTTTCAAAGTTGAACACTTGGCAGAGAGCTTTCATTTGGGAGAAGAGGTCAGAAGTGGTCTCACGGTGTTAGAGAGTGTGTGGTGTGTGCAGGTGGTTGTTCAATGTGCTTTACAATGAGGCTTTCTAAGATAATTGGCCTTGTCTGCTGATTAGCAGAAAGTCAGAGTCAGGAGGAGTCGTCTAGGTCCGGGGGCTGTTAAACACATGCAACATGAGGGAAGGAGAGGGGCATGCTGGCTTGATGATTCAATGGGATGATTCAACGTAGCCTATCTGCGGTTGAAATGGGGGTATAACAAACTGAGAGGGTGATTAAACAAGGGAGGGGATGAGACAGTGTGTGTCTCACTTGCCCTCTCGGCCAAATGAGACAGACGAGAGGGAACATTCCTGGTGGTTTTCCAGAGATAAAACTGCAGTACAGAGGAGTGGAAAGGTTTAAAATGCTGCACTTACAGTGGGATGAGCTCACTCATTTTCCCCTTGTAGGCCTCTGGCCCACATTCAGTGCACTCTCACGAGCACACACACACACACACAGACTGAGCTCAGGACATGCACATTCACAAGATCTTCACAACAATAAAAGAAGACACGTCATGCAGAATACTCAGCACTTTTCAGAACAGGGATTGTGCTGTTTCACTGGTATTCTGTGTAGGCACATACTGGTTAGTGACGCTTGTTGAGAGCATCAGATGAAAAGGCAAAGGACAAAAAACTGGCATACTATATTTCTATGCAGATGGGACTACATTCTTAAATACTGAGCTAATGCTTAAAGTTATTGCATTCTAATTAGGATATTTTGCAGGTAGGTGTGATGTAGCTACACATATTTTCCATGGAGAGTAAAGACATCATGGGACAGGTTCATTCATGAAGCAGCACTCCTGAGGAAGCTACAACCGTTTTGCTCGAGTTCATTTCTTGCCAGCGACGATCAGACAACGCCTTCTATAAACTCCAAACTAGCCTGGTCACGCCTTGCAGGTTACCCATCAGCCCCGAACATTGCCGATCAGCAATGGGATCTGTTTCAATCGTCTAACATGCAAATGTTAACATGGTTCACTAATAAAATGAACACGTAAAGCTTCATAAGTCTAATTTATATTTTAAAACAAAGGATCAAATCACTAGTGTTAATTTAATGTTCTTGTTCATTGAAACAAACCTATATAAATATAGGCAACTGATTTCCACAGAAGCGCTGGTGAATATTTTTCACAGGAGTGGGTGGAGACCAAAACAGAGCTAAAATAAGAGTACATGTTGTGCACATAACATTTGTTAGGTGGCCATTAACAGATTAATGTCATTGTCCTGTTAGTAGATGAATCTCCACCCTGAATCCTGAGTGCTCTGGATATCTGGAGTATGTGTTAACTTTGCTGCATTGAGATTCCCCTCAATACTGACCAGTCTACCAGCTGCAAAAACAATCCCACACCACGATGCTCCCATCACTATGCTTCACTGTTACAACAGTTGGAAATAAGGCCAAACAGTTCAATCTTGGTTTCATCAGACCAGAAAATCTAGTTTCTCACACTCGGGCTTCCATCTGGCCACTCTGCCATAAAGCCCAAATTGGTGAAGTGCTGCAATGATTGTTGTCCTTCCAGAAGATTTTTTTTCCCCATCTCCACACAGTATCACTGGAGCTCAGCCAGTGACCAGTGAGTTCTTGGTCACCTCTTTTACCGAGGCCATTCTTCCTAGATTGCTCAGTTTGACCGGGCAGCCAGCTCCAGGCAGACTCCTGGTGTTTTCACACTTCTTCCATTTAAGAATCAGACCACTGGGCTGTTGGGAACCCACAATACAGCAGTCTTTAACTAACCTTTCCGATCTTTCTGTGCCTCCTCCGAGCTTTGGAGGCAGTCTCTTCAACATCATGGCTTGGTTTGTGCTCTGATATGCATTTTCAGACCTTAAATTAACCTTATGTTGACAAACGGGTTCCCTTCCAAATCATGTCCAATTTCTTGATGTTAAAACAGGTGGACTCAGATCAAGGCGTAGAAACATCTTGAAGATAATGAATGGGAGGCAGCTGAACTTCATTTCAAGTGTCATAAAATAGGTTCTGAATTCTTTAATGTGTTTCTCTTTTTGTTTCAAAAGACAAAACGTTTTAAAATTTCGCAATAGCTTTGTCGTGATTGGATAAAATGCCTTGGAACAATTTTTTAGGCTGCAACATAACAGAAGGTGGAAAGAATTCAAGGGCCTTAATCATTTCTGACTGGGCTGCTTCTGTTGCTGAATGCTTGTCCTCTCCAACTTCTGTTTCTGTGTAAATGAGCGTATTACTACAATTCATTGGCACTAAAACTCACACAGCTCAGCTCAGATTCAGACAGCAGAAGCCTGAGTCAATATAAGTCAATATATATCCATTACTTTAGACTACATAAGGTGCATGAAAAAAACACATCAGCAACACTTTGCTAAAGGCAGTTCCTCTCAGCATTTTAATTTAGCAATGGGGACTAGTCTTTCTGGCTGATACACTGCAGAACTGCGCTGCAATCCCCCAGCTTGACTCTTCCACACTAGTTTTACTTAAAACTGCTTTCCCGCAGTTATGTCAGCAAATTACCAGTAAGAAGAGATTTGGATGAGTCAGAGGAATAGTGATAGTGTGGTGACGGCTGTTGTGCTGCACTTGAAAAGGCACTTTCTTCCAACCACTGGAGTAGAGGGCTCAGGGGAGCTGCAAGCTGACTCAGTCTCATCTGAGAAGCTTTGTAAAGGGTCTCCCTAGGGGGACCCCCCTCATTGACAAAGCTCCCCCCAGAGCACCACAAGCTATGGAGGATTTCTCAGCCCCCGAGTGATACTGCAGAGTCGGCCCCTGAGAGCACGCTGACGATGTGATTCGGGAGCATGACAAAAAAAAAACTTGAACAGTAAAAGAGATTTCTATTCACCTCTCTGCCTATTGATTTCTTGGTTGTCTGTTTCTGTCTCTGTAGCACACACACACACACACACACATCTGGATACAAATAGAAACATCTGCCTATTCTTTCCAACATACTCTTTCAACATGCTTTGCAGTGTCATGCAGAACACAGATGTTTGAAACTCATGTTTCTCCTTGAAAAAAAAAAATAGTAAAGCCTTGTCTGATTGAAGGCTCATGAAGAGGAACACAACCGCACATGGTAAACACGCACGCCTCTTTGCCCCCAACCTAACCACACAGCCACCAGCGGCAACCAGCATCAAATGCACATAAACTGTAATTACGCTCCATTTTCAATGTAACCTTGGGCTCCGTCGCACACACACAGAGACACAGATGGACACAGTTTCCATCACATCACAGATGGGTTTCAAACCATGATCAGTTGGTCAGGCATACGGCTCCAGCTTAAAAAAAAATCAACTTTCAAAAGGATTGCTTTTGTCCCAGAAGGCATTGCTTTTGATCCTTTATGATTTTTTTGTCATCATATAAATGACGATGTAAGGACTTTTCCGAGAAACAGTTGTTTGAGAGCAGTTTTTGTCGCCTTTTGTTCACAGCTTTTGTAGTGGGAAGCAGTAATGTTAAATTAAATAAATAAAGGAGTTTACAGCTCCATGGAGGCTTCAGATGTAAGGCAATTATTTAGTGATTTAACAATTTTGCATATTCATTTTGGAAGGAGTACTACTTTTATTTTAAATCTCTTTTTTTGTGGTGATCACAGAGAATTAGAAAAATGTATAAATTGAAACCGCTCCCTCAGCACAAATGTAAAGTTACAGCCAGCAGCTAGTTAGCTTAGCATTGCTCCTCAGAAGGTCTTGCCTCCCAAGTAGCAAAGCAACTCGTGTACCAACATTTTTACAGACTTTTACATGTTTTCCGACTTGAGGTGGTGTTCGTGTGAATTTTTTCCAGTCAGGAAGTAATTTCTCCAATTATTCCTGAATGTACCTTGAACAATGGACTGGAACACAAACACACACTGACTAAGCTAGCTTCTTTACCCTATTTCCAGCCTTTATGTGAGGCTAACCACCTACTAGGAGTAGCTTCAAATAAAACGACCAGGAATGGAGGCGCTAACCATATTCTCATCTTATTCTCTTCCAAGACTTGTTGAATTGTACTTCAAAGCATCTTGTTCCTTCTAAATCCAACATACTTACCACGCAACACCACTGTTAAGAGTTGAACCAACTCACCTTGCTCCGATGTCAGCGTGTCGCACGATCCAAGGCTGAGGGCCAGCAGAGTCAGAGAGGAGCAGAGGAGCCACATGGTTTCACTCCTCCGTCGAAAAACACCTCACCTCGGGCCACCAGCTGATGGATGAACAAGCAGAAAAAAAAAGAGAAAGTCAGTACCTGTCTGTGTTCCTGTCTGCACGGCGTCCTTTACCTCTGACGACAGCTGCACACAATGCTGGACTGCTAAATAGACTTTGATGTATATTTATGAGTCAGCCATAGTTGATGTGTTAATTACGTGGTGTGACGTGGGCTTTGTTCGTGGCATATGAATGAACTAGAATGTCCTCCATTAGGGAGTGTAACTCTGTAAAGTCTGATCATAGTCATTATCCTGTCCATCTGGTTGGCCTTTGACTGGGCAACCGCGACACACACACACACACACACAAACACACACACACAGGTGTAGATAAGATGAGTAGAGTACATAACAATGCACACATGTGTTGAATCTAAGCAATGAAGCCATTCTTTAAGTCAGGAAGAGAGTAAACAAATACCTACTGCATATGCCAGACAACAAAGCAACGTGCACACATGAAAGTAAAGTGATTTACATGCAGACTGGCTGGTCCAGAGTCAAACAGACAGTGGGGCCAAAACCCACAAACACATCTGGAGACTATTCCATTGGAGCCGTGGTTCTGTTGCAGCAGATGCTGCCACGTGGCCTAACAACAAGCACACACATATACGGACACACTCATGCACAGATTAAGATGCTTGCCACGTCTAGGTAATCATTGTATTCCATCTCCACAGCCCCTCTGCTTTACTAAAACACACACAAACACACGCACACACATACACACACACACAAGAATGCGAGCACATGCACACGCCGCCCACTCCGACTCGCACAAACACATCCCATCTGACCTGGACTTGCCCTCAGCATGTGCGAGGACCCCATAACTCTGCAGTGTTTACAGGAACAGCGGGACCCTCGGGGCGGGCAGGCGAGCAGACTGTGTCTCTGTACACACACCTGTCCCGTCTGCCAGGAGAAATGATCCCCACACTCCCCCAGGGGTACACAATGTGGTGCTCCTGCCCGGCCGAGGACACGGTGTGAATACCACACTGACCCGGCTGCCTGCAGTGTGCTGCTGCTAACAGACAATCTGGTGGAGGACAGGGTTTCAAATTATCCCCGGAAATAACAAGGGAAGCTCGACATGCCCCACATTGTGAATTATGCATCCAGGTTTTGGGGGGACTGCTGACTAAAGGTGTAGTTGCTTTTTCTTGTTTTCTTATGTTTTAAAGGGCCGGGTTAGCATTTCATGAAAAGAACAGGAACTTTTTGCAATCCTACTATGGTGTGCAAAATTGTTGGACACAACAATGGACCCCTTTTAAGTAAAAGTAGACAGCAAGAAGAAGAGTTTAATGGGTGGAAGGTTAATTAAAGCTTTAAACGCCTTCGTGCCATTAATACAGGCTTCATGTCACATATTCACAGTAATAAGAAAGTTCACCCAGTGAGTAATACATAATACATCACAGGCCAGAGAACACGGGCTGAATGAAAAGTTACAGCTCGTTGTTATTATTATCTGGCATTAATCCAAAACAATTTAATAGGCTTCCCTAATATGAGTTACTACAGATGTGTCTCTTTCTCCTTTGGTCGCCGCACTCAGTCCGCAGCTCCGTGGCCACCCAGCTGACTGCAGCAGATAAAAGCGGGGTCAGCGGGGCTGGCAATGAGCCCGGCAAGCAGGCAGATCAGGTCACCGAGTACGAGGCCAATACAGGAAGGAAAACAACGCCAGAATTGAAAGTCTTCCAACACAAAAGGGCTTGAGGACACGTGCGCTGACAACACCGAGAATCACTACGCAGAGACCAAATGTTTCGAAATGTTGAAGACAGCAGGCCTCACTTTAAGATCAAGAGCTGTTCAGTAGTTCCAGGAGTCCTTATCGGCTCTGGGTCCAGACCTATTTTCTACTTGACTCCCTGTACTACCATCAGTTCTAGTGCTTTCTATGGCTTGAATACATTGACAAAAGTGGCTCTGATACTGTCCTCCATAACAATGGAGGCAATTTGTACTCTGTGCTGAGCAATTTTTGTTGTCACACATTTCATCATCATTGCCATCGCTTACAGAACAACAGCACCAACCGAGGCCTTGTAGAGGAACACGCTCTGACAGAATTAAATGAAACATGTCCTCTCTGTGGATAGACAAGAGGATTGCTTATTAGCCACCCAGACACGGATGATTAAATAACAGAAGCTAACATTTTACTTTTTTTCCCCGTAATACGTAAAAATGTGAGAACCTGGCATAAATATATCAGCCATGTAATATATTAGGGTTCACTGCTTTTCCAGCTGTCTCTTGATCGAGCATACTGCAGCAAGAAGATTGACAGACAGCTCGCTCACAGGGTATCTGCTCCCAATTTACCCAGCGCTATCTCACACACACAAACACACACAGAGCACAGAGTGGTTTCGGTGCAGGGCTGTGAAAACAATCTCCCGATCGGTATATGGGGTCGTCACCCAGAATTAATCCAACGGAGAAAGTTCTCTCTCACAGTGGATATGTAGGGTATTGCGGTAAAAGATGACTGGGATGCAGGAATAACAAGGAAAGGCTTGAATAATAGGTGGACAGGTACATGCATTCATTCATATCTGATGGTTAGAGAAGTTGCAGAAATGTGGTCAGAAAGACTAAACAAACAGATTGTCAGGCAAACAGGTAGAGAGAAAAAACTTCATAATACAAATATCGCAGGAGGATAAAGACGTGCCATACACGTAGAAGATGCGGGTGTTGATGTGCTTTTGACATAAAATATATGATTTCCGAAATTACACGTCATGTCCTGCCTCCTCGTGGTCTACACATGTGCCACCCCTCTCCTGAATGTTCCAGACATTTTCCTATTGTCGTGAACATGTCTGACCCAGATACTCTTCTGCTGTGTTCTTCATGTGTGAATCTCAAACTCTGGAAAATGTCCAGACCCCAAAGATCATGTCCAAAAATAGTGCTGTGTTAGCAACAAGCATTTGCTAATTATTACTAAAAGGAAAGTGCATTTCCACACTGGTAATTATGTCATTACTTAAGTATTGTACATTAGATGTTGACCTGATGATGGTGCTAGAAGAAAAAAGTCAAAGCATCACCAAAGGTCACAATTGCAATTATTCCTGAGTGGAAAATGAATGTCTTTTTCCGTTACATTTCAGTCTAGACCAAGTTGGTTGACTGACAGACAGATTGGACGTTGACATCTTTCAACAGACTGTCAAGATTTCCAGGATTTGTCATTTTTTGCTGATAGTTTTTAAGACTGTCAGAAGCTTCTACTTGCTGTAATTCTGACTTGTCGTCATGAGCGCAGCAACACATAAACCTACACCCTGTGGAGCTTCCGATGTGCTTCAGGCTAAAGCTGAGACTGCACTGCATTGTCCCGGCCTAGATAACACACTCCAGATATCCAGATAACCGATGGCCAGGAGCAATAGGAACTTGGAAACTCGTAAAGGCAATATCCAACTTGTATGACATGCAAGTTTTTACTAGTCTAACATTCTGGGCAGTGTTCAAGGCCTTTACATGAATAATTATCCTGACTGAGAAGCAGACCAGTACAGCTGCAGATTAGGAAACACGTAGGGAGAATTGAACACAAACACTGACCTCTTCCAATGCCACCAACACTTTTTTATGCACTTACGTTAAGTAATTATGTAAAGTGAGCTCCACTGTGATGACGTGAACTAGTCGGAGTGTGGGGCCCGTGCTATGCATGGCAGTCGGCCTTCAGCAGGGAAGACGCCAGCTGCTTTTCATCAGCTCGACTTCACATTTCTGATCGTCCAACGCTCACTTCACCGCTTAACTGAGTAAAAGCAAAGAGTCAAGTGGATGACACGATTTGCTGCAGGCGAACTGTGGATGATACAATTGGCTGCAGGCCCATAACAAAGGAAGCAAGGAGGCACACATCGCATGTGTAGCCTGCAGCAGGTTAAAGTGAGCGACACTTAACATTTAGTTAAATTCAAGGACAGCCGCTTGTAATGTAAACAGGGCAATTTTCCAACTGTTACTGCAGGAATGACCCTCAGTTGTGGAAGTTGGGTGATCTGATCAGACACGTCTCTGAAGAAGTAGCTCCCTGGTGATTATAAATAGGTGCAAAATTGAGCTCTTCCAAATTTTGCAAAGGGAAAGACTGACTCACAAAAAGCTCTCAAGAGCCCCCTAGGGTGCTTTTAGTGGGGGTGGGGGGTGCAATGACAGGATGCAAAAGCCAGCGAACATGGGATGGCTGAGTAATGAGGAAAGCAGATGTGTCTGTGGCATTCAAGCTTCCTCCTCAGCACTTTGTTTTCTTTCAGAGGTTGTGGAAAAATAGTTTTTTGGAGTTTGGTTACTGATCTCGGAACAGTGCAAATGCTCAGACATGACTTTCCTTGAATGACACGCATGTAGCAGAAACTAAACGGCTCATAGGAGGATTTTTGCCACTGGGGTTGAATGCAAACTACGAAGATTGACAGCAACAACCACATCGTGTGCTGCAGTGAAGCCTTGATTAGACATTAAAGGCAAATCTGCATCTTTTTTTTATATATATACCAACTTGGTTCATAAGTTTGTTTGTTTTTCAAAAGTCCAAAGCAGAATAAAATACTTTCATATATCTCCAAAGGCCACGCAGCAGAAATAACTGTAATGATCTCCTCTGGGAGAGAGTGGTTTTATCAAACTTATATTTTATGGGTTTCGGTTTCTATAATCACAGTCTTCAATAGTGCAAACTGTGATAATACCCTTAGGTGTTAGAGTTACAGTGTGTTTGTGTGTCTATTGTGCTCTATGGCGAACTTGCAACAACGTTCTGGTATTAGTATATAATAGTATGTACACAATATAATATGTCCATTTCCATGTGCTGTATAAAGTCTGCAGCCTGTTGCAGCCAAAGTTTCGCAATAAAGTTTCACTACAGCCACTTCACAAACTGCACTCTTAAAAAGTAACGCTCTCACTTTTACTCCACCAATAAAAGCCATACCTTCAACTACAGATCAATCCACAGATGTGCGTCCACATTAATCCGGGAATAGATGCGCGTAAATATCCAAGGAAAACTCCAAACGCAATCACATGTAATCCAGTGGGAGTTTTCGTGTCCCCTCTGACTTTTTTTGTTAAGGCTTCTCCTTCCACGGAGAAAAGGGAGAAGAAGAAAAGAAAAAAAAAAAGTTTGTGCAAGATAGTCCGTGTCCAACTTTCCCCCTCCCCTCTTTCTCTCCTAACCCTCTCTCTCTCTCTCTCTCTCTCTCTCTCTCTCTCTCTCTCTCTACGCTGCTGCACAAACCAAATCCCCAGTCTCCCTCCCTCACCTTCTCTTTGCTTTCTCTGCGCTTGTGTCTCAGTTTCTCATTACTTGTTCTTGTTCTATTCCTCTGTCTCTATCTCTTCCCCCTGTCTGACTTTCTTTTAACTCCCCCACACACCCTTTTTCCCCCCTCTCTCCCTCTGTTCCCCCCTCCCCTCCCTGTCTAGGAGATCCCACAGTGAAATCACCGTCTCCACTGAGCTATAGGAAAAGAGCCTGGAGCAAGTCTCCAGTCTCAGGCCTTCACCCTGTTTACCCCTCTACCTTCATCTTCTCCTCATCTTCCTCCCTCCCCTTCCTCTCTCCGCCTTAAGTCTTAAGGAAGACTTGCTTCCATTCTGTGAGGGTGAGGGCGCTTCATTAATACAGGAGCTGCGAGCGATGGTGGCCCCACCGGTGCATTATTGAGAGGAATTTACTCCATTAAAATTAATGAACTTGCTTATCAGACTTTACCTTTGATTGAAGTCCGGCTCCACAGCTTCTGTGTTGTTTTATCAGTGGCTTTTATTGCCTCCAATCCATAAAGTGGCCTCGGTTGCAGCCCGTGACCATTCCGACACGTTTGTCTTAATAGCTGCATAAATTCCACCTTTATTGTCAGTAAAGTAATAGTTCGGGAGGCAAATAAATATCACTTTGGTTTGATTTATGCGTGCATCTAGCGCTGCTGTGGCCTGATAGGTGCTGAGGAGTGCTCACGTCGTCGAGATATTTATTTCTGTCTTCTGTCGAGAGGTCAGCCGCTCAACCGAGCAATTATCTGTCACTCTCTCATTAGCTTTAACCTCCACCTCATAAAATAAAAAGTGTAAACAGTGTTGGTAAGAAAGTGGGTGCAACAAAAAATGTAGATGCTGTCAGACAGAACTCTGGATATTCTCCAGAGGGGTTGTGTGTGAGAATACAAATGTACTTTCTCCTCCCCTAGTAAAAACTCCATGTCGGATAATGTCCGAATGAGCCCAGCCATCTCCCCCCAGAGGATTCACCGCGAGCGAGTGGGCATGTTGATGACATTTCTATGACAGACACAGAAATGAAAATTACAAAATGAACACAAATATCTCAGGGTGAGTTTGTGCCACACATGTAGACACCGATGAAGAAGCCAAGAGAGCTTTAGGTGATGAAGGCCGACGCAAGGTGCCACTGTGCCGTAAAACAAATCATGTCATAAAAGGCTGCTGCTCGCCTCCTGACAGGAAAGAAAAAGAGGGACCATACTACACCTGTGTTGCGCTACCTCCACTGGCTTCCTGTTCGTCACAGGATCCATTTTCAAATTGTATTGTTAACTTTTAATACTCTTAATGGACCGGCACCGCCTTACCCAGCTGAACTTACCCACAGGCTCATAACCAGAGGCGATCGAGCCTTTGCAGTAGCTGCCTCAAACTTGTGGAACAGCTTACCACTCCATATTAGATCTGCCCCCTCTCTAGCACACTTCAAATCATTGTTAAAAACACATCTCTTCTCTTTGGCCTTCTTTTCTAGTTGAGAACGTTTATATCCAATTAGATATTATTTTATATTTTATTTTATTTCATTTTATTTTTACTATTAGTATTTTGATGTATTGCGTGTTGCTGTCTCCTTGTTGTACCTAATGCTTTGTGAAGCACTTTGGTCAACCAAGTTGTTTTAAATGTGCTATATGAATAAAATTGACATTGACATCGTCTTTGCAGAATTTATTGTATACGTTATGCCCTGTATGCTGCGCCAACACTCACCTGAACGCTCCAGAGATTTCTGTGCTGTTGCGAACACGTCTGAGCAGAGATTCTCCTGCTGCATTGTTCATGTGTGAAAGGCAACCTTCAGAAAAAGTCCAGACCCAACTGTGCAGCCATGCTCCGTAGTTCATGCCTGAAATGTGGCTTTAGTTACTCCAAGCAAGGCCTCTTTGACTCGAGGATAAAAGGAACAGGAAACAGGTTTTCGGCTGCATCGATGACTTTTGCAGCTGTCCAGTCCTCTCGCGACCTTTGAACTACACTTTCACCCTGGTGGGACCTTTGTGAACTGACAGCATTGGTGGGGGGGTCACTCAGCTGCTGTCAGTTGGACATTTAGTCAAGTATCTCTCTGCGTGTGTGTGTGTATGCGTGCATGTCTTTATACGTGTAGGTAGCACATTAACATGGAAGCAAAGAACAGCTGTAAAATGTTAATTTATGGTCATCTGAACGCCTTGTGTTACTATACGCTGACAACTGGATACTTTATGTTGAAATTTTAATACCACTGAATTAATAGCAGTGAAATAGTTTGCATAAAAAAATCTATCTTAATTTATGTGGATTGAATTTATTGATTAGGTCGAGTGTCAAGTGCAGAAAATCCAAGTGCATGGCTCCCAGTCTATCCCATGAACATCTATTTTCACAGAATCACATTACTGAAGGAACCTAACCTGATAGAGGTCCACCTGATTCCTTCTCTTCGGCATTGACATAGTGGAAGTATGAATTTGACATCTTGAATTTTGGGAAAGACCAGTCAATTGAACTAGTCCAACTAGGACTGAAATATCTCAAAAACTATTGGATGGATTGCCATGATATGTTTGGGTCCCTTAATGATTTCCAGCTTTTCCTATAGTGCAACCAGTGGGTCAAAGCTTTCTGCACTGATAGATGGATTGATAAAAAGTGCCTGTTGGATGAACAGCTTTGGAAACCACCTCCAACATTGGAGATTCAGTCAGAGAGCAAATGTTTTTAAACCGTTTTTGTTTTCGAACACCATTCATCCGTTCTCTTCTCCTCTAAAAGGTCAGAGCCAATCCCAGCTGTCGTTGACACCATGGACAGGTAGCTGTGGCACAAATAACCATTCACTGCTACACACAATTTAGAATCTCCAATTAACCTATCCACAATTTGAACCAGGATTCGAAACCAAGCACCTTCTTGCTGTGAACCATTGCTCCACCATTCTGACACTGCGGTAATATCAGGTCCAAATTTCACTTTCTCTGATACGCTGGTTTATGATCAAAACTAATCACTCATCCTGAATTATACTTTAGCTGTGTCTTAATGTGGGGCAGCATCGTTCGGAGGATTTGATCTACTCAATTGGCCAAACCAAAATGAGACTCTCGGTCTGTGGAGGATTTCCTATTTGCATCACCAGCTTGTCCCACCCATTACCATTGCATTGTTAGCTACTTGAGCCGCCGCACTTACTGCAGCTTGGCCAGCCACATAGCTACCCAATTAGCTTCATCATTAAATGAATCCTGGGATAGGTTGGTCTGAGGGGGGGATCCACCAATTGGATCCTTTGTTGCTCAGGAATAGTAGAATGCATTTTTAAGCCGCATTTGATGGAGCCTTCAAAATGGGAAACTGTTAGTCTTCAAATTCAGCCTGAAATTCTCTGAAATGGGACACAACAGACATATTACAACATCAATATTTTGTCATTTTGATTTGTGTCATTCTAACCTTAGCTGAAGACTTAGTCTTTTTTGAATTTTGCTCACATTATTTTTTTCTGGATTTGTGAGACCAGTCATGTGGAATAACATAACAAAATGCATCATTTCCAAAAAGAAATAAAAATAGGCCCTTTGAATAGAGACAGGGAAAAAGAAAGTTAATAGTTGCCATAGGTACAGCTGTCAGACGCATCGATTGCATGCAACAATACGTCCTTATCGCACACAAACACTGTCGGTGTTCGCTGCTTCACAAACACTCCTTCATCATCATCGACTCGTAGATACCCGCTTGATCCGCTTTGTCAACATCAATTCATGTCATCGATTAAGAGGCAGGGATAAATCTCTCTGCCAAAGTTTGCTGCTTTGGAGCATATCTGTTTAAAACTTGCCAAAGCATGTAATTGCATATATAAATTTCTAGACTTTTCCCTCAAAGGTGTGCATGTGATTGTGTTAAAGAGTGAAAAGACTGACAATAAAGATGCAGTTATTCGGAGGGTCTCTGCTGCTTCACAGGCCTCCCTGGAGCTACATTATGGGCAACAGATTTGTCTTCTCATCCAGTTCTTCACAGCTCCTCTGTGGCCGTGCAGTGGCAAGCGACTGCAGTCTTCGAGGAGAATTGATGCAAATGCTCCAGTTCTCATGCATATATCCACGCCTGGTGGGACTAAATTGTGATGACAACCCTGAGAGACACGATCGTAAATGCTCCATCATAAAAAACGAAAACAAAAAAAAAACAATAAAAAAATTGATTGCCATGAAGGATCGACGTCTGAGATATCGTCGTAAAATGCAAAGCCTTGAAGGGAGGAAGGGGCTGCGACGGAAAAAATTGGCCACATCTCAAATCGCTGCCTCTGCAGCTGTTAAGCTAAATGACAGAGAACACAAAGGCTTCTGAACCTGACCTGGTTAGACTAGTCCAAGTTTCACCGGCTGGCGTGTGTGTGTGTGTCTGTGTGTGTGTGTGTGTGTGATGGTGTGATCCATTACAATCACACATATTGTGCGTGGTGGGTGGGTTTGGCTGAGCTCCAGCACTCGGCGGGGGAGCATCTCTGGAAAGCAGGATCAATGAGCTAGTCAACCGGTATCGTATGGTGGTCTGAAAACGTTCCATGATTTACGAGATGCGAGGCCTCGCTCTAACCGGCTTTATCCTGTCAGCAGTCGAAAGTTTCGCCTCACCTTCTGTTCAACCATAACTCTGCCCTGCCCCTCTTTTTTTTTTTTAAATGCACCTGCTCCATATATTTTAACGGGACCCCACTTTATAATATGAAGTGGGTCTCCTCCATTCAAGCCGGTCCTCAGTTCCTCTAATTAAAAATGAGCGCAAAGGCAATCCGGCCTGATTACAGCTGAGGACTTACAGTCGAGCTTTGTGCCGCACACACAAAGCCAGCGTGTCTCGGGAGTTTTGTTTTGTAGAGACTGGCCGCTCTCTGTCACATGCACTCCTGGGTAGGGATCACGGAGGGCGGGGTCCATATGTCTGTGCACATGTTCCCTCCCCGAACTATATTCCCACTATCAGAGGCTCTCCATCTTCATTCTCCCCTGCCGTCCTTCTCCATCCTCCCTCGTTCATCTTCTCTCAAACCCACACCCTCCTGCATCCCACCCTCCTTTAACCTCCTCCATCCACGGCTGCAGTCATATTAAAGGAGGACTTTTTTCTCTCTCTCTTCCCCACTCTCCAACATCCCTCACCGCTCTTTCTTTCCCTCAGTAACTACGTGAGGGGCAGGGAGTGGATAGATCCTGGCAGTGTCTTTATTGGCTCAGTTATTTCCACTGCATGCTCTCGTGCTCCCCTAAGAGGATGAGGGATGGCATGGGAGCACTGGGGGAGAGGGGGGAGTAGACGGGATTGGATGGAAAAACAGAAAGAAAAAATCTAAAAACGATGAGAAAGTGTACCTTTCCTTTTCCATTTTTTGGTTTGCAGTCGCCTTTAGAGTTGCAGGCAGTGAACCTTTATGCATGCACGGTGAAAGTCGGAAACCCACTCGCACACGAGCAACTGAGGAGAAGATGGAGTCAGTGCACCCGGTGAGTTCCCGGCGTCTTCAGTGCAGATGGAGTGGATTCTATTTCAAGCATGAGTGCCGATATAAATCAGTCAATCAATGAGGAAAGACATAGCCACAAACGCCTATAAATAGGTAGTCACGCAAAACACGGTATAGCACACGCCAGTGAATTAGTGCGAGGGGCGCCTGTTTTGATAGTCATTAAAAGCCTCGGTACACTGCTGTGTAACAGTAAATTGGCTTAATACTCAACACTTGCTCTTGTTGACTGATAATAAAACCGAGGCTTCAGTTTAGCATGAATAAAACAGTGTGAATGTGTGTGTGCGTGTGTGTGTGTAGTGCTCCTCAGTTTGCTGGGCTGCATTATTGCTGCAATAAGCCGTGGAATAAAGTAAAACAACCAGGCATTGAGCCGAAGCGCTCCCACTGCTGCAGCAAACCGGAAACTCACGTTACAGCATCGGCCACGCACCGAGCGCACTTCGGATTTAAGAGTGGAGCAGGGCGCCATAATACGTTACTAAAGTCTAATTTGCCAGTTGTGACATTAGGGAGGAAGCACAAAATAGAGCACAATAAAGAGAGGGAATGGGATCCATAAAGAAAAGAGCGAAAGATGGCCACTGAGGGAGATGGGGGGGAGGAGGCTTGAGAAAGATGGAAGAGGGGGATCGCGTCTGCCACATCCTGCGCCATGACGACGAGCATGTGGAGCCTATTTGGCCAAATGACACATATTCCGACAACAGCACTTTATTTCTCTCCCCCCCCTCCTCTCACTCTTTCCATCCAGATGAAAGGTTGCAAAGGCAGAGAAGGGGGGGGGATGGGTCTGTGGAATTATGCTGACACAGGCTAATGAGAAAGAGGAGAAGAGAGAGAGGGGGAGAGACACAAAGAGACATGCACAAAGAAGGAGGGAAAAAGTTGTTGAGGATATACAGTAGCTGCGGCAGTAGTTTTCCACTGAAGTCTGGAAAGAGTTGGTGCACTGGGACGCTCCTGCGGTCACATGATCACCAGGCCACGTTACGCAGACGTTTATGGAGGCTCGCTGCTTCCAAGACTTTTGAATAGAGGAGGATTTTCTCCCTGCCAGTTTTTTCCAAACACGCTGCATCAGCTCAACATGAGTCTCATGGCCTGCATGCCAAATGCATTTTCCACATTAAACATGTAACACAGGCAACTCTCCTGTGCAGATTATTTCCACTCTCCACAGTCACCGAACTATGGCCCTGTTCATACCTGGTATTAACAGATTCAGTTCAATTCAGTGTATTCATGTCGGGCCAAATCTCGACATTATGTCGTAAGGTCAAGACCTTACAGATCCGATCATAAATGGTCAGCACTAAATTTGTGTTCACACCCGGCATTAAAAAGTCACAATCACCACTGTGATCGGATCTCACTTCCCCACTCAATATGCAAATAAACACGGCGGTCGTTGGTGTTCGTGAAGACCAAATGATGTTGTTTTTACCCAGTCTGAGTTTACAGATGTGTTTATTGTGTTTGTGTGTCAGTGTATGTGCGTCTGCATGTGTCAGGAGTGAGAGAGAGGTAGAGGAAGAGGAGTCAGGAGGGGCTGATTGAATGTTGAGCCACCAATTCAAGTAAGATATCAATCATTTTGTGGTGATCAGTGTTGATATTGTGATAGTGACCATATACCAATTGACGTATGGGCACAGAAAAGAGTAAAAATACCTTAATTTTAGTGAAACTGTAGCGGGTTAGAGGACTTCAGCTGAGTAGGCGCCTAGGCGGTCCTTCATTTGTGGCCCAGGAAGCTTTGGTCTTCACCACATGCATCCCAGACCACCTCCATATGTAGTTTGAGAGACCGGATCTCAGGACGCACTTGTGATCACTCAGGAAGGATGTTAATACCAGGTCTGAACAGGATCTAAATTAGAAATAGTGGCGCTTTGCTCTTCCCCTCACAATGTAATTAATCATCACATTTTTTCTTTACTGCTCAACTTCTAATTGCCTGCTTGGGCATGCAAAGGAAATGCTTAATGCGTGGATGTGTGTGGATATATACATGTCATTTGTTTCATTCCTAATGCTCATAGATTTGCTCCCAATCACACCTGTGCCTCCACCTGAGTCTCGACAACGCTGTGTCAACATGGTGCTGTCCAAAACACACAATTAGTGAAGGCTGAGCAGACTCCTCGGCTCTTTCAAATGTTTGCATGCTTGAGTGTGTTTGTGTTTAGTTACAAGTACATGAAAGTACATAAAAGATGCTTGTCTTCTTTTTCTCGTAGTTCCTTCCCTCTTTCATTTTAATTTGGCATAATTCGGTGTCAGCAGTAATGCGGGCGTTGAACTAGACCGTTGTGGTAAAGGGGGAGCTGAGCCCCACTTAAAGCGTTTTCAATTTAATAATCAATCGACGTTCCTCATATGTGGTCACGAGTTCTGGGTAGTGATCAAAAGAACGAGGCCGTGAACACAAACTGCCGAAATTAGTTTTGTCCGTCGGGAGGCTGGTCTCAGATAGGGTGAGGAGTTCAGACATCAGAAGGGAGCTTGGAGTTAAACTGCTGCTCCTTCACGCTGAAAGGAGACAGTTTGGGCTTTTATTGGAGGTTGACCAGACACAACCAACCAGGAGGAGACCCCAGGTAGACCCAGAACTCACTGGAGGGATTACATATCAAATCTGGACTGGGAACACCTCGAAATGCCCCAGGAAAAGCCTAAGAACGTCTGGTATACACTTATTGGCCGACTACCTCTGGGAGCCTGGATAAGCAGAAGACATTGTGAGAGACCTACCCAATAAATTGACTCTAAAGAAACAGGAGCTTCATCTGATTCAGCTACACTCTCATATAAAATAAAGAAATTGCTTTTTGTTAGTAGTGGTAATATTACAGAAAGATCATTTATACCTCTACTGGTATCTTGTCAAAAAACAGCATCTCCCCGAGGTGCATTGCTTTCCATCGGTACTTGAAGTTAATCGATTTGTTATTTCCAATTTTTGAGGGAGCCAAGAGGCTTGGAAGAAAAGTCTTCTTCACTTTGTTCTCTCATTGGAGTGATGTCGTTAGTTCAAGGGCTGGAGTCGGCCAAAGGAGCATTAAGACTTGGCCAAGGTCGGCTGCTGACACTTGCCTCTTAATTCCTGGGGTGCTGCACGGGCATGCAATCTGCTTTCAAATGCAAAACTGCACTTTGAGAGATTGGAGACACACCTGGAATACATATTACCATTTAGCATCACCCGAGATTCTTCCCTCTGTTTATCACCTCTGGTAGTTTATTGAAGAGGGGAGTGTGTGCATGCACATCCCCGAACACACACCTACTGTAATATCTGAGCCCTGTGAAAGCGCCTACTGACCCAGCAGAGGCAAAACTGTATTACCAGGAAGATGAGTTTTACAGGACAATATAAAAAGGAAAAGGAGGCATCAGCATGTCCTCCGGTGGCTCTGTAGCTAATTACCACCGCTCATAAAGCTCATACGAAGCACGTACCACAGCGAGCGTCTGACTGGATCAATACCAGCAAGCTTCACGCTGTGCATGCCCACACGCATGCACGCTTGGACTCGCAAAACACACAGGGTGTTGATAATCAAATCAATATGAGCCAAACCAGCGCCATGTATCTCGGCTGTAACGTCCCTGCTGAGTCTGCCATGTGTCTGACTGTCATATTTGCTTCTTTACCCCCACGAGGACCCAAAACACTTCTTGAATGGCTGCAAAGTTTTTTTTTGCAAGTGAAGCGCGTATGTATGGAACAGCCTTTACGAGAATGCCAAGGTGAATCCTCTGCAGTGGATCTCAGGATAGTTTAATCCCAGGCCAAAAAAACAGACAGTGGGAATGTAAATCAGGCCTAATTTGGAGGCTTTTAGGCTAATCGAACTGTCCACCAGGTAAACGAAGCACACCAGGAGTTCAGGATACTTCTGACAGCTGATGGTGGCAGGTTTAATGAAAGCGTTGGCTCATTAACATAGGGCTCAGACGGTGGCCCTCGTGCTGTCCCTCCCAGGCTCGTTATCTCAACAGCAATTCACCACAGCCATGACTAATTGGCTTCAGCACACAATAGAACTTCTAACGTTTTTGAGAGATCATTAGAGCACGTTTGTTTGGTTTTTTTGGAGCTTGCTAGCACGTAAGCAGCAGGTCCACCGATGCAAAGCATCAGATGGCTGCAGGTTCACCTAGTTTCTCCACCCTAATGATGGATCCTGCACAAGAGTAAAAGTTTGAGTTGTAAAGTGATGGGGATGCACACAGGAGGGGGTGCTGCTGTCCTTCTTTCAGGAAAAAAACTGTCCATTTTGTTCATTCTGTTTTACACCTGTAGAAAAAACTGCAATATAACCAGTGTCTCTCTTCTGTCACCACAAACACTTTTCTGCATCTTCTGTATCAATACCCGCATTGAAAAGGAAAATGAGTTGTAAAGTGCAGTGAATACAGTGAAAATACACATTATTTCACGTTTAGGTAACCTAAATGATCGGTTATGTTCTCTTTAGCAGATATTGGTCAAAAGTAGCTAAACTGCATCAAAATAAGCTCCGCTGTCTGACATTTATTTTGCTGCTTATTGTTGTCGGAGAAACAGACCTTACGTTGACGTGTCTTTTCATTTCTGTGACTGTAGAGGCATAACAGATTGGATTTGGAAGTGCATTGGACAGGCGCAAGCTGTATTTGCTTTTCCTTCCTTTCATTTTGCAGGCAAATAATAGCCAAAATGAAAATAGGAGAACTGCCGCAATTCTTATTGTTTTCGTAACTGACAAATTGTTGAGTAAATGTGCAGCAACCGGCATTGATAAGTGGAGCCTGCTGGGCCGGGAAGCTATACAGTGAGTGTCCTGCTTCCTATGTTGCCCGCTGTTAGAGTTTAAGGCGTACAGATTTGTTGACACAGATAACTATGATTAACCTCTTTACTGACAAAGTAAACAAGACTCATTTTATGTGGTCGTCTGGTGAGACATTATCTCTCTCTGATCTTGTAATTTGTATTTCCTGCATGTGACTCTTGGACAAGTGCACTCGTGCTGCTAGCGAGACATACACACAGGGCTGAGGGAGATAAATGCTCCTATTCAGATTCATAATTTTAATTTATTACTTTAAAAGGTTTACGTGTTTATAAAACGCTTCACCTTCCTCAAACTGTCCATTGCTGCAGCTCCTCCTCTCAGCCTCTGTCTGAGATGTTTGGTTTTAGCTCCTGTCTCTTTAAGACCCCCCCTCCCGATAAAGCCCAGTCTGAAAACCTATAACAGCACAAAAAATCTGAAAAGCATAATACGTCTCCTTTAATTCTTAAAGATTCCTTAACTTAGCATTCTGTTTTTAATGTCCCTCAGTAAACTGCAGATAAAACACTGTCATGGTGGGCCCCTTTGACTGTTTGGGCCCTTCTCAACCAAAGAGTCCTAGAGACTATAGGACCTGTGGAACTAAACAGGGAACTAAAAAACCCTTGTTGCATCCTTAAGTCTCATGAACCTTGGAGATCATCATCCGTCACTGTCCCCACTGGATTTTAATCAAATGTGTTCATTTGTCGTAGCGCTGTGTGCTCAGCAGCATTTTCACCCGTGCTGCCTATCTGTCAGCCCAACACTTTGATCCTGTCTGTGATAGCTCAACAGCTTAATTTCACACAATTATTCATGGTCCCCAGAGGATGAATCCTAATGACTGTGTTGACCTTTGACATTTTTTCTCACTCACAAGATTTATCAGTCCAATTCCACATAGCAAGCCTATAGCTAAACACTGTATAAAAAATGTATCCGTCTTTGGGGGAGTGTGGGCAAGCAGCAGCAGCAGCAGCAGCAGCAGGAGATGGTACATTTTCTTTGGCATCTGTCTGTGTGCACTCTCCCTTACACCCTCTCTGCCTCGTTCATATGCATCAGCGGTCCTTGCAATTAGTTTAGATTAGCCAGACCCCGCTGCGGAGAAGCCTGCCTCCGCCCAACCCCTCTGCAGCAGCGAGGTCGGCAGGTGATATTTGAAGTCCTCTCGGAGTCGGCGTTGCTCGCTCGTGCAGATCCATTCAGCTTAGACGGGCTGACATTAAAAGACCTGTTATTCTCCGCCAGCCATCTTCGCTCACACTGTCCTCGTCATTAAGAGTCTCAGATGGTTTAACGCTGACCTCCTCACCTCGACAGAGGAGATATGCTCACTATCAGCGCCCCGGGATCAATGATAGTGCGAGAACAAGAACAGAGGGAGCGCAAATAGAGAAAGACGGATAGTAGAAGAGAGAGAGAAATACAGAGAGAAAGACACTGTTCCACATCAAGTCCTGAGCTGATCGATTCCCACCTAACAGGGCCCAGTGGCATTGATCGTGGTGTAAGTATCTGCCTGGCTGTGGCTTACACTAAAGCCCACACAGCATTGCTGCAATGGCCCGCTGGTACACAATGGAGGATGCTTTTGAACACTTGAAGCGTTCTCGATATGTCTTAATGTTTTGGGTTGAAAGAGATTTTAAAGCCCTGATATGACGTATATGCCCCCGTACGTATACACTCTCAACAAATGTGCCGCACCTCACGGGAGTCTGCGCTATGCAGGAGGGCCCATTAACATTACAAGTGCTCACCCACTCGTGCTTTTTTTCCTGTTTTCATCTGAAGTCTGGGCGTGTGCATGTGTGTGCATGTGCTCGTCAATGTGATGTCTACGTCCTTTGAAACACACACTTGAAGGGATTTTCTCGGTTTATGATGTCGGCACAAAACCCAAACAAGCTAAACAGTCTGGAAGATGAGCAAAATAAGAGAGAGAGAGAGAGGGGAAAAAAAGAGGAGAGGAATGGGATGCAGGTCAGGCCTTGAAAGATTACTGCATGAAGGTGGTCCAGGCTGCCCGGCTAATTATGCGTGACATTACTGAATAAGCTGTTCCGCTTGCTACATTTTATTAAAGGGAGTAAGAGGCGGCACACCTTAATTCATTATTCATTGATTTGAATGGCTATTTCACAGTGAACAGACATGAAGAGCAGAGGAATCCATCCACTGGCCCCAAAACTTCAGAAAACCTGTATTTCCAGGTGATCAAATTATTGATTTTATAGAAAAACAACAGCGGTATCAGATTATCGTTTTTTTTTTAGGGGGGGGGGGACTGAAAGCAAAACATTTGGAATAAAACACAGCAACACAAAGCGAGGAGCGGTTCTGTTGTGACACTTTGACAAGGCGTAAATGTCTGTGGGTTCGATGCTTACATGCAGGTGAGATCTCAAGGCAGCTTTGCCCCAATTACCCGGCCGCCAAGGCAATGTAGTTTTACAAATAACTTTAAATGTTAAACACTAGACGGTCTCCTGTGCCAGAGTTAGGAGGAATCAGTGAAGAGGGTTTTGTTCGGCATAAGGCGTCGACACAGGCCTCCAGCTGAGTGAGTTGTGATTCTAATCCGATCATTTGTTCTCCCTCCCTCCCTCCCTACAAAGCGCTTGCCAAATATGTTAATCTACCCAAATATGCCAATTTATTCTGCAGTGCGGTGGGATTTCCAAACAGAAAAGACCCCCTGATTTATAGTCCCAGATACGAAGCATTTCCTCAAATGCACACATGCATAATCCCAAATACACGTGCCCCAATCTCTGAGTACACATCCTCGGCCCCGGATACATAAAGGCATCTACATCACACACTTAAATTCAAACCCCTCTGCTGGGGTGAGCTTTGGGAGCAGCTGTTTTTGTGCAGCTCCGGGTTGCCAGTGTGAATTAGAGAGAGGGCTGCTCTAAATGTTTCATGATGTTTACCAGACTGTTTGTTCTGAGAGCAGATCAAGCGCGGGCCACTCCCACTGGTACCCACCAAAGGGGAGAAGAGGGAGGGAGGCAGGGGGCGTCATGAAACAAGGTGAATGAATGAGTTTTCATGAAGCCGGATTGATGGATAGCAGCGATGGATAGGTACCGACACACATTATGCCAGGATCACACCTAATCTAATCTATAATGCATATGCATCGCTGCTATTTATGGTCTGGGCAGTATGCTGCTCTAAGATCGTGTTCCTCTGCTCCAACAAAGCAACATTTCTCAGATGTGGTTATCGATCACATGCTTTCATTATGTGAAAACTTTTTGGGCATCTGGCCACATGCACAACAACATTCAGCAGACGCGTGTGTTATTAGCGCATGTGTTAAGAGGAATGATCAGAGCACACGGCAATAATTCTAAAGTGTAATAAGTGGAAGCAAAAACAGTCTGAAGGTAATTTCAAACCTAATAGGTCCCACTGATTCACTGAGGTGCTTCGTCAAAGGACAAAGAGAAGTAAACCGCCATAGATTAAATACACAAGAACCGGTGGAAATAAGCAATTAGGACAAATATATAACGCAAACAAATGTAAGGCAAAGTTATGAAATATAAATGACTCATCGCAGAGAGAGGTGGAAGATGAGAGATGGTTGAAATACAAAAAATATGTCTAAATCATTTCCTCTATATAAGGATGGACCATGCCTCTCTACTTTGTTGTACAAAATTGAAGCTAAAAAATCATCTGCAGCCAGTCTGCACATCATTGACCACGGTGTGGAGGCGCTTTACCGCGGGTCTGTTGATACACGCGTTCCACCAATCGTGAGCCCGTCTCAACTATCAGTCAGTCAGTGTGATAAGATCTACAGCAAATTACATCTTTAAGAAAAATGTATTTTAGATGTGTTTTGTCTATTTAGTTTAGCCCCGTTCCCATGTAGAGGTTTATGACCTATACGGACAGCCAGCCACCAGAGGGCGATGATAATTTGGCTTCACTGGCTGTCATGTTATCCATCTTTATAAACAATAAAACGGCAACATATATAATAGTGGGAAACAGTGTGGACGGACAAGAACACAGGAAATTGAATATAACAGATAAAGTACATCCACATGGATTCTCAACATTCTAAAGGTGGATATCGATTCATCATGTGATGTTTTGTTGTTGATTGTTAGTTGATTTTTCAAAGGACCACATCTGAAGGAAAGATGAAAGCCTGCCTTCATAGACAGTGGCAAACAGAGACTATTGTGTACACATGAGGGTCTCAGACAATCTGACTTTGGTTGCACTTGTGGTTAGATGCTACATAAAACACACACATTCCAGATTATAGTCAAAACCAAGGCTCTCGACATTTTACACGACAGTCTGGTTCAGGCGATTTAAAGATAGTAGTTCTTGCCAACTGTGGTGAAGATGTAAACAAAAGGGCAGTTCAGCCTTTTGGGAAATACCCTTTTTCCGCTTCATTGCCAAGAGTAAAAATGAAAATATGGATGCTACTCGTATGCTTTTGAGGTAAATGTGCAGCTTCAGCCAGTAGTTTAGCTAAAGTTTAAAAATTAAAGCACACATTTGTTAATTATTGAACTTTATGGGATTTGGTACGTGGTGTTTGTTGTTACCAGACAGTCTTCATGTGTCTTCGTAATAACGACTTCCAATGGCTGCTTCATAAATACTGTATGGACATGACTCAGCTATAATAACATTTGTCGATTCGTTAAAGTTTGATGAGACTCAAACTCCCACTCGAGAGCATGAAAATCCCCAAACCCGGCCCCGCTGACCTCCTCTTGCTTTCCTCCTCGCTGGAAAAAAGGAAACGTTACTTCTTGCAAGGGCATCGGTTGAGATTCCCACGCCAGCAAATCATCCGGCATTGGCATCATTCCTTGGGTACGGTGCTGCACACAGACCACAGGTTGCCCCTTCCGTCCCCGTCCCCGGCCTCAACTCACCTCTGCTGTACTATTTATGCTACGGTAAGTCACAGATGATGGGACATGAAGGGAAGCAGCCGGAGAACCGTGCACCCTGCTCTCTCGCCTCCTGTCTCCTATTAAAAAAAAATGGCAGAGCAACCCATTAGTATTCTATCCTGTAGCCGTGTCCCTCTCGGCCTCCTCTTTCTCTTAAGCTGCTACGCTGCGCAAATATTTCCTCCCCATCTTACCGTGTTCCATCGTTCTCAAAGCCAAACTCCCCCGTCTTCCGCCTCCTTCTCAAGCTCTTCACATGGCGTTTAAGACGATAATTGACATTCTCAGACAAGATCAGAGCTGACCTGGAAGCGAGCAGGGGAGCGTTCAGGCGGTGGCGAAGCTCACAATGCCCCCGCTGTTCTGCCGGTAATTACACCCGGGGCACGGAGATCAGCCGCTGCTTATTGAATTCATATCAAATAAAACTCAGGAGAATGTACCGGCTGCAGTGTAGCAATCCCACCATCCAGCCGTCTTCCCCGCGTTATCCGTTCATCCTCCCACCCTCCAACCCCCTGCAGCTCATCTATAGCCCAGTTTCTCCTAATTCACTTACTTATTCTGTCATATGTGCTCTCACTCCCTTTCGCATTTTCCAGCCCTTTTCTTCCTGCCGCCCCTCTCTGCGTCCATCACTTTCTGCACATTGGATGTCTGGTTCTGGTCGTCCCTCTTTTTTTTCCCTCTCATCCCTTTCTTTTCACTTAGTCAACCTCCGGAGTTCTGTCTCAGTTCCTTTATTGGATTCTCTGGCGACTTTTTATCTCCCAAAACTGTTTATGCGTTTTTCTTCAGACTCGGCCGACCTCAGCTGTGTTCCCACCACTGCTCTGTGTTTGTCCTCACCTGGCCTCCTGCTCTCCCACTTGCTATTTTCCTCACTCGACATTCTCATTCTCACATTCTCGTCCCCCCCCCCACGTAATCATCTCCCTGCAACCAAAATCAACTCTGCTTCTTTCAAAAGGTCACAAAGCATGGCGAGGATAACACAGAGCATATTACAGGTGTCTTTGCATTTTTCCTTCACCATATCGCCACGACTTCAAGACTGCATGCTGTTATTTTGTTGCACTGCCGCAGTTTGTCCCCCCGCTCCAAGAGTTCTGCTACTTGCCACTTGGGGGCGACATGGCCATGTGCTTCCAGTTAGCGGCTGGGCTGCACACTGCAGGTCCACAAACCCCTGCTGCACCTCATGCACAGTCCACACTCTCTGGGTAGCTGCTGCACCCTCCCGAGGGCACCCCCCCCTCCTCCTTCTCCGTAACACCATTGCCCCCTCGCGCAGCCCCACACTTCGTAGATCAGCTGCGATAAAAACAGATGCCAGATTGAAATGTCAGAAGCGTATCTCAAACTGCCAGAACATTAACCTGCTCACCTCTTTTTTTAACCCTTCAAAGGGCGGGGCTGAAACGTGGCAGAGGGGAGAAGGAGGGGGGGCAGGATGAACTGTCATTGATTAAGAGCCTTCATGGGTAACGGAGAGAGGCACATATGCAGGCAGGCATGTGGGGGGGGGGAAAACGACGGCGTAAGCAAAGTAGACAGAAAATACTCCAGCGGCGAGGGGAGGGAGGGAGGGAGAGGGCGAAGGAGAGGAGGGACGTAGTGAGAGCAATAAGGCGGTGAGACAGGACTGAGCCGGAGAGGCACAAGGGTCGACTGAGCAACAGACTCAAAGCCAAAGAGACGAGGACGAGGAAGGAGGGAGGTGAGAGGTGACTAAATACTGAAGGAGAGGTAAAGGAGTGAATGTTATAAGGCTGGGTTGGGAAAGTCAGATAATGCAGCAGCGATGGCAGCAGTGGTGAGCATTGATCTGGAAAGAGAGTGAGTGGTGGAGACCGAACTGAGAGAGAGAGAGAGAGAGAGAGTGCAGAGCAGAGTATGTGCTACATCTCAGTGGGGGCGATTTGGTTGATAATAGGCTGATAAAACCGCCGCCTGCTCTCAATGCCTGTCATAAATCTTTCATTGTTACTTTCGTCTCCTCCATCTCCCCTCTTCTTCCCCCCCTCCGCTCTCCCCTTTTCATTTTTACTTGTACAGGCATCTCATCGGCCTTCAGCCTTACAATACAACTGAAACGGGCCAGTGATGCATTTTAAAATAAGCACCGCAGGAGGGGTGAGAGGTGGTGGTGGAGGGGGCCTGGTAAAAAACAATGGGCGAAGCTGTCTTCCTGCCAGCGATGGAAAAGCCACTGTCTTCAAGTGGATACGAGTGATATGAGCCGCGCGAAGCCTCGAGGATTTTTTTTGTAAATAGGCTGAGAGGGATGAAAATGAAAAAGGTGCAGAGAGGAGATCCTTGACTTTGACTCGCATAGCTAATGTTAATATTGCCAAACCACGAGGATTTGCCGAGCCCCATATCACGTAAATCTCCTGCGTCTGTCGTGCTTTTCACCTGAAGATGCTTTTCTTCATCCCTCCCTCCTGCCCATCCTCCTCCGCTGCCCCCCTGCCCATCTCTTTGTTGTCTCTGTGTCTCCCCTCTTCTGACACAACCATAAATCACAGGGACTGAGAGGGTCTTGTTTGTGTTGGGGGCATGATGAATTAGCTGCCCTAAATAGGCCACTCCTGACTGACACAGGTGACACAAGCATTAGCCACCACGAGACTCGCTGCGACTTATCGAAAAACCTTGAAATTGGCGAGAAAGGGGAGAGAAGGTAAATAAAGAATGAAAATACAGTGAGTGTAGAAAAGAGAGTGCAGAGTTGTTGAGTCTGAAAACATTTCATTGTAAAATAGCGTCAGACACTTGAATAGACCATCATTGATGTAATTAGTAACAAACCTGTGCAAGCTCACAAAGCAACTCTCTGCAGGGGTATTATGTCATGAGATTAAAAATAATGTTTTATTGAACACCTTCAGTCATACTAGTGTGAAAAAGAGATTTCAACTGTTGTTTATTACTATCTAGTTTGGGCCTTTATTCCTCTCAGCCATGACACCAGTTTAATAACATACTTACATACTTAATAAACAGGCTAAAAAGCTTGATGTTTACTGGATATATCCTTGGAACACATATTTAAAAACATATCTGGACAATAAACTGTTTATAATGATGGGCGATATGACAGCTCCCCTAAGGTAAAGTGCCTTGGTCACCCTCTAGAGGCTGATTGCAGTATAACTAATAAACCCTATATTAAATTACATTTTTGTCAACATTTTTTACAACGTTTTGGTAATTTCAGGTACTTTAGTTGTTTGTCCATCTCCGATCACTGTGCTGCAGAAGCTGCCTCCAAATGTCGTTGTCCCAAGATGGCAGTGTTCGTGTCAGGGATATTTTGACTTCATTTCCGGACAGTGGGAGGAAGAGGAGACGATACACTGTATTTACAAATGGACAACATGTCAGCTCCCCACAAGTGAAGCCAAAGCATCTCAATCGCCACCTAGTGGCTGGCTGCAGTAAAGGGCATAAACCCTGCCTCCTCCGTGTTAGTGAATGGGTCAAGACGTAAGAAGTCAAAGCACACATCAAATAAAGATGGTTTCTATCATTTAAGGTAGTTCTTACCCCACTAATGTATGTCCAAGCATTTTTCCAGTAAGTTTGGTTTGACTTATTTCATGCTATAAAAACAGGGTGAAACGTCACGGCTGACAGATAAGACTGACTGATGAATATTTATATACAGTCTATTTTCAAGATAAGTCATAGAGCAACAGGCATTTGCTGCCTGCACTGAAAAAAACTGCACTTCTTAGTCAAATGAAATTTTGTATTCGACCTTCCTTCCCCACTAGCTGTCAAACTGTGTAACTACTACTGCACTGTGCCCTGCTCGACAGTAACTGTCCTTGGCATTTTAATGCAGACAGGTGGGAACACCTCACGGAATTCCCAGATACCTTGAAGGGTACATAAAACAGTTCATATTCAAAAATTAAACTCAGGATCAATCTGAGCTGTGTTGGTTTTCAGACTTTATCGCTGATGGGGATTTACACAGGAAACGAAAAAATATCCTATCACTGGTGCTTTGCCTGTCCGCAGCATTAATCGATGTAAGTGGCTTTTCTAAGAGGCTTCTGGATGTTTTTAGTGCCGCACAAAAAAGTAGATGCATTTGATGCTTCTTAATAGCTGTGACTTTAGTGAATTAGCATCCCCGGCCGCTCGCGCAGAATAAAACATTTCGAAAGCACAAAGTGAGACGCTCGCTGAATCGGAGCCAAGGAAAGAGGACTCCAGTCTGCCCGTAATGGGATTTAAACAAAGACGGAAGTAGGCTAAAGTAGAATGCCTCGTTTTTGCCCGCGTACCTTCCACTCCGTGCCAGCCATTGTCATCCCTCAGCTGACAAGTGATGTTCAGCGTGTTCCAAACACCATGACAGAATGCTCTATCGTTTCGTGTCAGGCGGCCAGACAGCGGCGAGCAGAGAGAGAGGGAGAAAGGAATAATGTGGCTGGGCCGAGGAATACGAAATGAGTGAGCTAGTGAGGGCACGGAATGAGGCAAGTAGAGAAAATACATTTATCTTCTGGCATATGAATAATCTTTTTGCCATCTCCGCCCTCCATACATCCATGCATAATATTTTTCTTCATCACTGGCAAAGGTGTCTTTGAATATCTGTGTGCGAGTGAGATGCAAAGAAAGGGAGGAAAAAAAGGGGGAATGGGAGGAAGAAAATGCCTCTTGACGTAGATGGCAGCCTCGATATGTCTTGGAGATATAGTACACACACATGCACACACACACAGCTGGACATTTCCTAATGTAGCAGATTTGAGTTGTATTTATGGCTCCTCTGATGGTCACCATGACAATTTGACACATGGTGGAGATGTTTCTTCTTCCACACACACACACACACACACACACACACACACACACACGCAACCTGACATTGAGGTCAGGATAATATATTTGTGAGTGCAATTATGTGCTTGGTATGTGTGTGTTCTCTGCAGTGTGTGTCAGTGTCATTCGCCCAGTGTAAATCCTACCTTGAGGATGGATCTCTCCTCTCCTCTGTCTCCTTGGCCGTGGCACCTCAGTTCCTCATTGTATCTTGCCTCCCTCCCTCCCTCTCTCTTTCTCTCCTTGTCTCATTGGCACAGGCCTCGGTCTCTCTCGTCGGAGGTGTGTGCAGATCCAGCTGGTGAGTGTCATGCTCTGCTGCTTGGTACTGCTCAGTAATGGCCACAGTGGCCAAGAGAGCAGCTGGACACACACACACACACCAACACACACGGGAGAGCACAAAGTCTTCCCAGAGACTCACTATTCATTCCCCTCATTACCATATTGCCTGTCTCTCGGAGAGAACAGGGCCAGGTGGTGGGGAAGGAGGGTGGTGTGTGTTTGTGTGTGTTGGGGGGTGGGGGGGATTCACCCTGGAGCGCTATCCAAGCGCCTTGGAATAGCTTTCACTGTGATGACCAATGGCACGTTTCCATTTCCATCAAACCGCAAAATGCCACAGGAGTAAAGGTTTAAGCCTGAACTTACAATTGCTGGACTAGCGCCTGAACTGGAATTTGTAACAATACAGCACCAATCACAGGCGCTCTGTAAACAAATCCATCTTAGTTACACGTCTCCAAGCTAATAACCACTCGGCACAGGCCACCTCCTGTCTGCAAGGTCAGAGGATGATCAAAGGAAAAGCAGCGCCGCAAAAAATATTGGCGGTCAGTAAGCAAACATAGAAATTCCAGCTGTGCTCATATGTTTCGGCAACTCTAAAGGATTTATTGCATCTAAATTGCATCATAAATCTGATCACAGCGATTCTGAAAACCTACAGCTTTTAGGCGATGGCGCTTCGCTGGCTCCATGCCTGCATACTTTCAAGGGGTAGTGGGTGTTTTGCTATGCGGGTGCAGTGAAACAGTAATGATATAATTTAGCTAATGTTGTTGAGGACAGCATTTTCTGTCCCTATCTCTTTCTCTCTTTTTGGATAGTTCACACTGTGTAGGAATCCAAGCCTCCCTAACCTTTCCTGCTGGGTCCATGAAAGGTCAATCAACTTTTTCCTTTTTGGATCTGTGTAATAAATTGAGGAAAACAGATGCCAATTAGGTTATTCAGTATCACACACAGCCCCTACTAAGTGACTAAGACACATCTCCACTTCCTCCATGAAGCCAAAATATCCCCGGGGTGCCGGGGTAGCAAGGTCCCACCGATACACCCACTCAACCAAGCTGTCAATCATGTTTCACACCCCATTTAAATAGCATCAAATGGGGACAGACTGACATTATAACAGAAACAATCTTTGATAAAAAAATTATTTGACATTTGACATGTTTGGTCCATGATGGATCTTTCCCGGCCCAACCTATCCCAGGATTCATTGCGCTTCGGTGATGAACAGAGGTAATGATGCTGGCAAGTGATAAGACGACCAACGCTTGAGTATCAGGCTACAACTCATTCAAACAGCTAATGGTTGACTTGCTAAAAAAACCAAGGGACTACTTTCTTGTCATGTCCAACTTAAGATCTGTTGCTAGGCAACAGTAATACGGGCGTGAAAAGCTAGGGAGGCTGATCGCAGAAATCTGATCTGTAGACCAGACCGTCTGATTTCAATTCGGCCTCTTTCGTGGGCCCGGTTGACCGCCTCCTTGGAAGGACGCATTCCCCTGAATTGGGACACAGCTTTTGGCTTCACTTTTCCGGAGCGGTCATGTCGTCCATCTTTACAGTCAACTCTTTCAAAATACAGCCAAATTCAAGTCAGTTATTTGTTATGTTTTTGGTTTAATTGAAGATGCTGCTTGTGCTTCGAGACTCTTGTTGTGGGTCTTGCTGGATTACATTTAATTTTAAAAAATTGGCATCGACTTGATTGTTCTGGCAACGTGCATGTGGACCAGAACGTGTGCAGCAGGTTCAGACTGGGCAGAGTCATTTGTTTTCCAAATTTCGCAGGTCAGCACAAACAAAGACTTTGTTCCACATGAAAGCAGTCACGGATTTGTAATGGATCATTTCATTCGCCAGTCTGGGTACTGACTTGTTCCTGGACAGCGTACATCAATCCCCGACTGTCTCCCCCTATCGTTCTGTAACTTCTGTATTTCTTAACCATCTAATCGTATTCGTTTGAGGGATAAATCTGGACAGACATTTAGGCTGCCACCAGTTGACAGAGAGGCAGAGGAGACGGGAGAGGTTTTCACTCACAGGACAGACTAGACTTCACTCTGTGGGGATCACAGCTTGGCATTATTTCAATGCCCAGAGCCGTCTCCATATTATACGTACGTCTTGCTAACCTCATCTGCTGTCGTCTCAGTCTGATTTCCTTGATACAACTGTAACACCATCACTTCCAATTAAGCCGGTAGAATTTAAGGCTGCAGATTAAAAACAGGAAACATCCACACATGATAGATGAGTCATTATTATCACTAAGCTGCTTGGCCATGATATTTTCACATCTGTGGCGTTGGCCCTGCATGAGGCCCACAGATGAAAACAAATGTTTAATGGGCTTACGACACCATCGTCACAGCTAAATGGATAAAACTCAAACTTTGCTCTTGGAATACAATGTGAAGTAGAAGCTGGAGTCGCAATAGGAAAAGGCTTGGGTCTTCTTATTTATTTGATTGACAGGTGTCAGCCTGTCCCACTTGTCCACTGTGGCTCATCTTGTTTGTCTGACACCTACAGTTGGAGTTAAAGCCTCACTATGTAGCTACCGAGCAACAGCGCCCTCTGCAGCCACACATGGTCATTAATTCTGTTGGGCCCTGTGTCAGAGCAGTTAACTAACACAACTAAACAGTGGATATTACCCATGATCCCCTGGTTCCTGGACCAGAAGAGCTGAGCTGTAACAAATACACCAAATTCAGTTTATAGTTCCTGATATTTCTAAACTTCCATCGTTGAATATGGACGATAAACCTTGGTTTGTAATGACCTCTGACTCTTTTTAAAAGATTATTTCTCGCGCGATGTAACCAAAGTTTCATAGAGCAAGTACAGACGTTCAGGGCCAGGAGTGGCAATGAAGGCAGCACCATTGACCTTAATCCAAATCAGTGCACCATCAAACTAATTCTAAAGCGGTTATATCAAGGTCAAACAGTTGAATAGTGTTGCTTTTAAAGTTTAAATTTTGTTTTTAAAGTTTAAATTTTAAAGCAAGTGTATATATTACTGTGTGTTCAATGTAGGCTTCAGTGATTCACATACCGATGTAACAGCACATTTTTAACAACATGATACATCTTTTTTGATGTCTTGAATTTTAATCCATTTCCATTTGAGTTCACAGGCACATGCAAGCAGACATGCATGAGATGCGAATGTGAAAGGCCTTTCTTGTAGTTACATTACAAGATTCAGGAGGATTTCAAAGGAGTTAAATTTAAAAAAAGAGAGACATGAACAGGTGAATGCACGCAACCTTTTAGAAAGTTGGGACCAAAAGTAAGTAAAAGTGTAGGGTTAGGTTTAAAAGATGCATAGATGGCGGTAATTTGATGAACGCTAGTAAAATTAGAGAAAGGGAAGATGGATGATAAAAGGAAACATGGGCAGAGCGGATCCATGACTCTGCAACTGGGGGTGTTGAAATTGAGAGAAGTGAAAGAGTGAGGGAGCAGGGAGGTGGAGAGAGGAGCACTGGGTGAGGAATGAAGATGAGGATGGGGATGCTACACAAACTCAGAATGTGGCTACAAAGAAAATGGAGACACTTGTTAATAACTGGTAAGAATTCTCAGACATAATCTCTCTTTCCAACACTCTTACTGCAGCGATGAAGTGTCAATCACCCTGGCTCTTACAGTAATCCCTCAATGTACTCAGGGATTACTTTAGTTTTATCAGCTTCTCTGCTGTAAAACTCAATTACTCTGTCTATTATATTTAAAATTTCAAGACCATTTTAAGTCATATTTTTTCGCTGAATTGGTGTCTGCAGTCATCCTCCTCTCTGTAGCAGCCATTAAGTGATTCCAACGTACTGCGACTCTACGAACTAAAGATGGAAAGAAAAACTGTGAACATGACACCAATTTCACACCTGTCTATTTACTATGGGATGTGAGCAAAACACTTTGTCACAAACTCCAGCACAAGAACTCAAGTCCAAAATGTTCAATTGTGTTCAATTCATAAATCCAAAATGCCTCCTTCTTAAGAGTAGGTTAATCACGGTGACCCATCTTAGATTGGGGCAAACACTTTCCGTTCCAAAACATTTAAGTTGAGTAGGTGGCTTATGGTTTTTTCTCTTGTTAATACCAAGCAATGACTTAATCCATGTTTCCATTTTTAATGGTGCCTTATGCTCAGAAACTCTCGGTTTGAGATTATGCACAGTTTGACCTACATACATTGGGCCACCTGGGTATTTAGAACATTTTTATAGATTTAATGAAGGCTTTTATATTATATTTCTCTCCTGCAAGTGGGTGATTATATGTCTTTGTATTAAATGCATTCGAATGTATAATTTCCATACACTTGTTGAAAAAGCCAATTATGAATGATTTTTATTGGTTCTTTATACATAGAATTGGCAACACTTTCGGACATTTAATGTCAAAAATGAGGGTCTAGAGGAGTGGCGAAATGTTAATCCTCTATATATACACACTACGGTCTAAAGCAGTGAGGTATTTCTTCAGCCATAGTTTGACAATTCTCTTCTTTACAACATATTCCTGTTTCTGTCTCAGTAAATGTCACCAGTATTTAAATTTTTATTGGCGGTAATTAAAAGATCGACAAAAGTATCTGATCCTCTCTCAAGATGTTTCTGCCACCAGCCAGCACCTGATCGTTCACACTGGCTTTGAACAGCAAGTTCTGCTCAGTGCTCCTATCGTAACGTGGAGAGATGCTGTCTGAGGCCTCTGTGACTCAGACTCATTGGCAGCCTGGCAGTAATTCCTGACCTTCTCACCAATCAGGGAAGGCCGAAGTCAGGGGTGGGAGCTCACGCCTGTCAATCAGTGGCTGAGCATGCTTCGGGTCTACCGCTCCTTCGCCACGGAGGCTTGGAGCTATTATTAGCTGCTGAGAAGGACTGACTCCCCGTCTGAGTCACAGGCCATCAAACTCCTAATTCTTCTATTAGTTGTGAAACTTGCATATTGTAGCTTTCACTTTCAGTACTTGGGGCAGCTCCATCAAAGTTTTCTTTGAAAAAGACTACAAATTGTGAACAGTTACACCACTTGACACATTCACACACTACTACATAGTGTATTACCTACCCAAGAACACAGATGAAGACGTATATTTGTGGTGACATGTCACTCTGGTGTAGTATGCAGTAATATGGTGATGTTAAAAGAAAGTTAGTTACAGCCAATTCAAAGAAAAAATGGTAAAACATTTCCAAGTAGGGCGCTCTGAAAGAACTTATAGAAGGCTAATCCCCTTTTGCTATGTCAAAGCAGTTTACCCCTTTAATTGTCTAGACTGTGGTGGACAGCCATATTTCATTTGTCCTGCCACAGTTCCGTAATGAACCAAATTTTTTTTTACACTTCTCATAATACATTAAGAGAACTTAGGTTTTTTTGCTCTGTTGCTACATTGAATACCTGTGTGGAGCACTATTTGCTGCATGCTCACTCACGCGATCTCGCTATCATCCGTCAAGTTGTTACCGTCCTTGCAGACAGTCAGACCTCATTGTTTCAGCTGCAGTTGTGCGAGAACCCACAAGATTGCATGCAATTAACTTCTCTTTCATTATTCCTTCTCCGTGTGCACATGCAGCTCCACTACTGCCACATATTGAATGAATTCTGGGGGAAAAGTTGCAGAGAAAGTGAAACAAAATCCACACCAACACTGAATCCTTCTACCGGCTAACCTTAATTAGTAATCCTGCTCACTAACAGAAAGACTAACAAAGTGAAATAAACTCTTTGGCAAAGGTAACTAGGGAACCCGGAGAGCGCAAATCTCCATCAAGGCTAATGCCCCATCTGGTCGTACTTAATAAAGAGAAAAAACATTCCTGGATCTACCCATTTATCCAGATCTACTCCAAAATTTCATGGGTCATGGGCATGCACCACCCCTTCACAAAAGTTTATGTAAATCATGTAAATCTAACAGAAAAACAAACAAATGCTGAGGAAAATATAAACTCTTGGCAGACGTAACTACAGAAAGAAAGCATGTACTGACATTCTGAATATCACTGAACACTTTTGCAATACATCAGTCATGACAGAATAATTGCAGCAGTTCTCGTTGTCCTCATGAGATCCCATTGAATTCACCATTAACATAATGTACTAAAAGCAAAGCTCACCTCACATGTTAAACTCCCATTCTTTCCCCAGGACCTGCTGTGGAGAGCTCATCGAAGAGCGTGATGAGGAAGAACAATAGCGCGATGACCCTGTCATTTCCCGGCCAATAAGTGCAATGCCTCTTTTCATAGACATTGGAGGATGAAGGAGATTTGAAATAAGAAAGTCAAGTAAGATAGATCGAGCTACTAAAGATCTTGTTTGAAGATAACAGGCCATTAAATTCCCAGGATTGAGGAAAAAAAGAGTCTTATCTGAATATATTGAAGAGACAGCGGATCGTTCTAACCCCCAATTATCTCTAACTTTTCTATTCCCAGCTGTCCCAACTGGCTTTGTGCTTCTCAACAGCTCTGTATTTACTAAAAAGTCACGACTGTTGTCTTTCTGCCTCTTCTCCACCTCTAATTCCCAACTAAAAAGTTCCCTCTGCTTCTTAGTCAGCCCAGCATAGGAAATAAATTGACTTGTCATTGGACACTTGCTTACATCTGGCCGGCCATCTCATCCTTTTCTCTTTCCTCCTTTCCCCTGCTGCCCCCACCGACTCCAGTCCTCTCTTTTCCCTTCCATAGTCCCCACTCTAATCTCTTCTTTCTCTTTTTCCCCACCTGTAATGTCTTCTCTCCTCCCTTTCATTTTGGTTATTGTTTTCTTTCTTGAACATGTTCTTTGCTTCTATTACCCCCCTTCTCTTCTTCCTGTTTCTCTCTTTACTCTCTCGGCCCTTCTCCCTGGCTGTAGGGTGATGTATGGTCCCTGTCAGCGCTGGAATCAATGGGACGCCGGTTGTTTTAATTTAGCCCGGGAGCCCAGCGGATCCAGATCCTCAGCGTCATGGAAGAGCGATGGCACTGGCCTTTCTCTCCTCTGTTTTTACTCCCCTCCCTCTGTCCTCCCACTCTCGCTGCATTGATCAACACTTAGCTCCCGTTGGAGGCCAACACCATCTGAAGGCCATGGGAGAATAGGCCTCACCTCATGTCTGTTAACATGCTCTGGATTTGCATCAGTACCAGTTGATGAGCGTCACACTTTGAGATGCCTACAGCCGAAAGGGTGATAGCGCTCGAGTGAGGTGAAGCGTGAACGGGTGGATGGGGGGGGGGACAAACCTGCCACCTGTGCCAGCAAATTGTAAACATGTTATTGAGCATATTTCTGTCATGAATATTTCAGGCTGAAAAGTGCAGCTTTAAGGATCCGACTCAAGCGTGCAAAAATCTCCCTGATGGACGTATACAAAAAATGCTAATAGGCTAAAAGGCAAAAGGATGGATGAGCTTCATTTGCGCCATGATCTGGCGCTCATCAGCCACGTTTCTCCAGGCAAACACCTCCTCCCCTTCTGTCTCATGTCATTTTCCCGCCTTTCGTCATCGCCCCTTCCTCGCCACCCATCATTAATACAAATCATCTCTCGCCATATTCCCCAGCGCCAGGTCTGAGCGAAAGCCGTCATGCAAAACTCACAGCGCACGCTAAAGTAATTAAAGTGGATGCTTTGAAACAAAAGGCTGAGTGGAGCAGAGCTTTGGAGAAAATGAAAGAAACGTGCACAGCAAGAAGGCAAAGTAATCAAGGAGGCGGGTTCCACCACAATGGCTCACTTGATGAGAAATGGGCTGTACACACGGGTCATGTATTATTGGGTTTTTAACAGATGTATGCACGATGTGACACAAAAGGCTGCGGGGGCTCGTTTTTTGTTCGGAGCCAAAGCACATTTGCATTGCAGAAATGCAGAAATAATAGAACAGCCTGTTTGATGGAGGTGATTGTGAGGGCTGTTAAATGACGTAATGTTTATTAAGATCTTTGGAATTAATGAAGGTTCGGCTGAAATCACACAACTAAGTGAAAATATGAATAACGGTGATGTTTGACTAGCTAATTAGCTGAAATACGTGTAAAAAATTTTTTTTTCCAAACTAAGTTTTGCGCAGATAAGTTTGCTGGATTCTGTATCTTATGTTTTTCTACAGGGGAAAAAGGGATGGTTACTTTTTCGACTGTGCCCGTCGATTCGTTTGTTTGTGAGCAGGATTACACAAAAACTACTGGATGAATGAAACCATGAAACTTGGTAGAATGATGGGACATGAAAAAATTATAATAATTGCCCAGGATCCAGACAAAGAAGCGGATCCTCGCCATTTTCACTGCTCTCCCAGGCAGAAGCTCATTACAGTATTGTGTTGTATATTGTGACAAATAAAAGTGGACATTGTAGAGTAAATATGTGATGCAACATGCAGGAGTTGGGTTGCATTTCAAATTTGTGGCTGCTCTATTGCAAGAAATAAACATTGGCCAACAATAGAATGGTGACTGTCGTTATATGTAAAAATGCATTTTGAAATTAAAGCAACACAATGCAACTTTCTTACCTTAACACAGCAGCTTCAAATTTAGTTTGATGCTTTCACAGACTTGGAATAGAGAAAATGATGCTGCTTTTATTCCCACTCCTCACCCTGAACGTCTGTTATTGCTCTATGTTACTTTGGTGATCGGGTACGTTCTCCTGGGAATTCTGCATAACTGACTGATAGTTGCAGGCCTACCAAGTTCAAGAATAATGCCGACCTGTAGACGTTCATCTCCGATATTCAACGAGGAAACCTAAAATATCAAGAATTCTAAACAGTTTCATGTACTTGTTACAGCGGCCAGTCTTCTGCTTCAGGAAGCTGGTGATCATGATAAATATCCACTGTTCATTCGTCCTCCAGTTCAATGAGTGGGACCTGAGATTGATCAGCTTTGATTTTTCCCTCCATGAAAATCACTCGCTCGGACACGGAGCCCGGCAGAATTAATCACCACATGTGGCTGCAGAGGGCGCTGTTGCTCAGTAAATGTTGCATAGTGTTGCTTTAAATTATCTGATAAGACAGGTGTGGCCACATAAACGGTGAAACAAGAGCACCCTGAGTTGAATATGAATGTAACCAAAAAAATAAAGATTTTTTTCCTCAAGTACAGGGTATGACATGTCTGAAGCAGATGCAATGTAACAGAAAAACTTCAGTTGAATTTAAATTTTCAGCACTGCGCATTAGGAACCCATATTCCACTTTGAGCAGGTTTACCAGGAAACCGGAGGAAAAACATGACAGGTCACGGCAGCGAGATGACAGGAAAGAAGGTGGCAGGTGTCATCGGGTGGAAATTAACATGGTGGAACATGACAGAGTGAAAAGAGGGCTGGCGCCATGTGGGATTGATGCTCGTAGGATCGGGGTGTTGAGGTGAAGTCGTCGTAGTGTCAGAGTGCACCTGACTCTCTCCCTGGTCTGCAGCACACTCCATTTAACATTACAGCAGTGTGAATTTGTCTGAGGGAACCAGGCAGAAGAACTGTTATTTCAAGTTGTCAGCTCAGATCTGTGTCACACAACGCCTCACAGGGCTCCCGCGTTTATGACACAAGAAAAGAAGAGTGTAGGTGGCATATAGGGAGGGAGAGACATCCACAAAGACAGATCCAGGATTATTATGAATAAACCAGCCGCCCTGCACCCGTCAGGCGTGAAGACGGGAAAAAAAATTAAATGACAACGACTCACGAGAGACTCGAGCAAAGAGTGGGAATTGGAAGAAGAACGCAATCATCACAGTATGTGAGCACAAACAAAACATAATGAAGCTCCTGTGTCTGTAACTTTTTTTGATTTAACTGTAGGAGAAAACTTTGATATCAGAAAAACATTTAAAACCAATTCGAACGTTCTCAATCCAGATATCGTCTGCTAGCCACCAAATGACACGAAACTCGAAAGCACACAGCAACAGGTTCCCATAATGCCAGTAGCCGCAGGGCCAGACTTTACATCTGAAAATATGCTACTGGTAGAAACAATTTCTACTTTCAAGCAGATGCTTTTCCTGCAATTTCCTCTGCGGGTGCTGGCCTGTAGGACTGGATTTGAAGAGGAAAATCAAACGTACAGCACATACTGTACAGGAAGAGAGGGAATAGCTGGGTGCACGGAACAGTGCTGCAAAAAACTCAAGGAAACACAAATAGGCCAAGGAAATCTGATCAATGACAATTGTGAGCAAATTCAAAATCAATACCAAACTGAAGCAAGCTTGTCACAGCAGTTGTTCTCCAGACTATTGATGACTCTCTCATATTTCCCACCTTTTTTTTTGTATTTTACCTGCAAAGTTAAAAGAGTGACTCAAAATCAAATGGAAAACTTTGCCAAACACTTCTTCTTATCAAACGCCGGTTGATGGACACTGACATTACACAAACTGATGGCCTCTGCTGTGATGAAGAGACAAATCAAAAACAGCCTTTGACAAGCTGTCACAAAAAAAACCCACGCAGAGGAGAATACAGCGGAAAAAGCGGCATTTTCCCCCCCGCTATGTCCTGTTACCTGACTTCCTTCCCCGCCAGGACACACGAGGGTGCAGACCCACGGATGCGTGCACACATGCATGCACGCCCAGTCACACAGAAAGAAAAAAAAAAAAATAAGGAAAACTGCATCGAGAGTGGAAACAGAGGACACAGGAGGGGGGTGGTGGGCAGTCTGACATTTCAAGTTGAATTCCTGCTACAGTGAGGAAATGTCATATTATTCGGCCAGACCCATCTATCAAAGTCAGAGAGAGTTTCCCCAACTGTGGACAGTAAAAGAATTATCACTTCGTTACCCGTGGCGTGTCTGGACAATTCCCTTTTTCTTCTTCTTTCCACACAAACATACACACGTCGTGCAAATGTGCAAATGGATGGATATTTTCATCATTTACAGCTTTGCATCTCTGGACCAATAAAACTCAATGTCACAGAGGTGAGGAAAGTGGGAAGGCACTTTGTTTCCTCCCACTTGTTCACTTGTGAGACATATAAAACCCATTTGTCAGCGGTGGCATCTGGGGAGAAGCAGAAGTGGGAAAGGATGGAAGAGCGCCTGGATGCTGAATAGTGGTCGGACGCACACAAACACATACGCACACACATTTGCCCTGTGGCGAGTGAGAAATGTCAAGAAACACACACCATGTTGTCAATCACTGCCTCAAAATGGAAGTACAGTGTGAAACCACCACAGGACACACAGCATCCAGAGGACAGCAGAGCCCCCGTAGCGATCAAATACTCCTCCACACGGGCGCAGCTGCAGGACCGGCGCTCTCGTCCAGCAGCCATCAGCCCACCCCGCGCCGCAGCCCCCTCACTGTCGCCTCACAGCCATCACTGTGTCCCGGTTAGTTGCCCTAAAGGCCATGTGCTCCATTTGTAAGAGATGAACGTCCTCGCTTTTGGACACAGTGTGGAGTTATTGCAGTTGCGCCTGTTGCTCGGCCTAAAGGCATGGGTATGTTTGTCTGCAGTGGAGCGGACCACCTAGAGCTGCGCCGGTACTGGGGGAGAGAGCGTGTGAGTAAAACGAACATAAAGCATTTTCAAAATGGATTAGATAGATGGGTAGAAGTGGGGATTTTAAAAATCATTTCACAAACGTTTTTTCCGACGTGACCTCGTCCGGGTGGAGCTTGCAGCCGGCAGGACACGGTGTGAGTTGTGCTGTGGAAAGCAGTGTTTACGTTTTACGTCACATCAACACTGGCGTCGGTTCTTATCACCAAAGGCTCCAGAATCTCGTCGTCTTTCCAGGTTGACATCTTCCTCTGCATTCTGAGAGATTTGCAGGCAACATTGCAACTTGTGTTCGTGTTGTTTTGAGGCACACTTTTCTCTTTCAGGTAAAAAAAAATGGCGGTAAAAGTAAAGACAATGCAACAGAGTAGTTTTGCAGTTTGTTAAAACAACATCTGATATTTCATCTCCGGCCCGAACGTCTCAGGCACAGAGTAAAAGCATTTTTATTCAGGTTCACACTCTGGGTTTGTTGTCAAAGAGAATGTAGGAGCACCGTTGTATCCAAATTTACTATCTTTATTCACTAAAGGAAACAATGCAGGGAGAAAATGTGTTTTTAGATTTCAATCCGGGCAACACCCCACATGTTTAATAACTGCAGATTAAAGGGATAGTTCACCGCAAAAATGTAACTACTCACCACTATGCTGATGGAGGGGAGGAGGGTGAAGTGTTTGAGTCCACAAAACACTTCTGGAGTTTCAGGGGTAAACAGCGTTGCAGCCGAATCCAATACACTTGAAGTCAATTGTGAATGATCCCTTTATTAAATGTTGTTTGATGAGCTCACGACCTGAGTTCAAGCTCCACCAGCTCATTCTCGTGTTTAACCAATCACAGGCTGACACGCTCCTCTTTAGCAAATCACTTACAAGCTGTCAAACTTTGAAAACGTTCTCTCTCTGTCTCTGCTGTCACTCAGCTGTCGTTTCAGTACCGTGGCGCTCTGGGACCCAGCTGCTGTGGATGTGTGACCTTCCATTTAGAAGCTTCCCTCACATGAAGATGCCCCCCAACCTCGAGCTCCTATTCCTCATCACCACCTCCAGCGACCAGGCTCCAGGGGAGGTTTACCTCATATTGAAAGCACCGTGGTCATAGGATCACCCCCCATGGTGATCGACTTCATGCCTGGGGTCGAAGCACCAAAGTCTTTTTCTCTCGTTCACAGCAAATTTAACCCTGCGTCAAATTTTCAGTTTTATTTTTTCCCCTCTTTGATTTCTTGCTATATAACCCAGTGTGTTAATTATTCATCTTATGCATAACTCTAAAGCTATGGAAGTAAAGTACAAATACCTTCAAATTGTACTTTACTACTGCTACTTTACGAGCATAAACGTCCTTTGAATGTTGCTGAAGGGCAGAGGTGCACAGGCACCTGTGCGCACAGCAGCCTGGGAGGCTAAATCCAAGAAAAAATTCACAACATGTCGGGAGATGGCCTTTTCCAGTGTAATCCATGTTGCCAGGAGCTCGGAGCTGTGGCTTAAACATGGTTGAGGGGACTCTCCCTCGCTATCCGTAAATCTAGGACTTCAGCCGCCAGGAGAGCCAGCGAAAGGCTCTCTCTCTCTCTTTGCCTTGTTATCTTTATGTCTCCCATTGTGAGAGCCCTGATTAAAAGGTGCTTGATTTAAAGTGGCTCTCCTTTTCTCGTATCGCCTCTTTTTTTTTTTTTACATTTTTCTTGTGTTCATTCTCATTCAGGGATTTTTTGGCTGTAATTCTGTCTGTGTCTCTCTCTCTCTCCCTCTTGTTCGGCACCGTAACGCTCCACTTCCTTAAGAGCATCCAATCATAGCCTCATTCTTAGTCACGCACAACTGGGCCACACACACACACACACACACACTATATACTGTATAAGGGAGAGCGGACAGGGAGAAGAGGGAGCTGCCTGCTATTTATACAGTTCTGATAAAATTATGGAAGCAGTGCTTTTTTGGAAATCATCTGCCTGTTGCTGCTTGAAACAATAGAAATAATGGAAGCGAGCATGGAAGAATGACATTCGTGCAAGACAGACGTGCAGTAATAGTACATTATAAAAACTTTTTGTCACGGTTATGAAGACATATTGTTATTATCATTATTATTTGCTAAATGGAGAAAGAGCTGGACCTAAAGGCGGGATACTAAACATAATACCAATATCAGGTCAGACAAGGGCCCAAAATGATTATTGAGCAGTAGATGGGGAATATTGATTCCATCATGCGTATTAATAACACCGAGACACTCTTTAATTTCAGGGGGGAATGCTTGACTATCACATTAGCCGCCCCGCGACCATAATGCATTTCAGGCCCTCCAGATCCCAGGTCATGTTTCCTAATTAGTTCCGAATTTTGCACCATGACAGGTCGGGCTCGGCGGCAGTCACAGAAATACCTTCCCTGTCGAGGGGAAACCGCGGTGGCGGGAGGGTTGGGGGGGGTGTCGGGAGGAGGAGGAGGAGGAGGAGGAGGAGGAGGAGGAGGACAGACGAACAGTGAGGGAGTCATGATAGTTCATTAAAGTGATACACTTGGCTGATTTCACTCTCCCCTCTCCGGACCTCTCCTCCGTCTTCACCTCAGCCTTTGCTTCTCGTCTTGATGTCCCCCCTTCTTTTTCCTCCTTTGTCTTTCAGTTTGATCATTGCTTTGTCTTTGATATAATACGTGGTGTCCTCTTCAGTTTATTGTAAGGCAAATAAGACTGTCCTCATAGGAAAAACAACAGAATTAGTCATTTGTTAAAATGCCTAAAATGAACCGACTCATGTTTATGTTGATGTGAGAATGACCTCTTGTAGCAATGTGAATTATTACTATTATCTTACAGGATCAGCAGCACAAGTTGTTGCATGTGTGGCTCAACAAAGCATCAAACTTTAACTTGAACCCAGGAGACTGTTGTTTACATCCCGTGTCCTGCAAGCAGTGGATACTACTTCCATTGGAACGTAAAAGCAGATACTGATGTGTCTGTGAACAGCTCGTATCAACCATTTCTCATCAGCCGACTAATAAATCAGTTGGTCTCTGCTAAACAATATCTCAATAACACAACTTGCACGGTTCCATTTGAAATGTAATGTGAGGCAATGTGCAGATGCAAATATAATAATATTTATAATACGTTTAATTTCACCGTGCCTTTGTAGACACCAATGGACACCTTAAAATACACCATGAATTAAAACATGTATACTTAAAGTCAAACTAAGCATTAATACAACATTGGTGACTCAGGAATCAAATCGGGTTAAGAGGCAGACACCTAACAGTACACATGGGAAGAGTGACTGAAAGAAAAACTGATTTGAAAAAAGGTACAGTGAGGGATAGATGTCATGGAGGGTAGACTGATCTGAACAGATGTGTTATGAGTTGAAATGAAAACCATCACATCATTACTGCATCATTGTGAGATGACCGACCAACTGCAGTCAAGCGTGTAAACACATTTAATGTCCATGAAAGAAAAAAATGTAAGTATGAAGATGTAGTAGTATGGTTTTGTAAGGAGGGGGAGGCCTTGTTTACACGTTACTGTTGAATGTCAACGTCTTTCAAAGCATCTTTTCTTCACATCTCTGTCCTCAGTTCACACGCGAGCTGCACAGTCAATTCATGTTTCATCAGCGTCTGACCAGGAGACCAGTGTGTTTTTTTCCAAGTTCACCAAGGCAACACAGCTAAGTAAATACATATCCAAGGTTATGAACTTTGGAAAACTTACCAAAGAACAAAACTAGATGAATGAATGTATATATATATAAACCTGACGCATATTGATGATGTAACCTATGAGGCTTGTTGCCATCATTGGTTTGAGTCTAGAAATCAAACGTCTCTCTTTGTAGTCGAGAGAATTAATCATTAATTTAAATTTAAATTGATGCGATGTCATGACATGATATTGAAGTAGACGGAGCTGAGCTGCAGCAGGATGTGGTTTGGACGTGAGGAGGAGGCTCAGCTTGTTCCAATACAAGCAATCTGGTTGGTTTGGTTATGGTTTGATTAGAATATATTACATCACAAATATATTTCAATTAAAAATGATAATAGATATGTTTTATAACTGAAAAACTGCAGATATGCTAAACTAAAGATGCGCGTCAATATGAAGGGAATTAAACCGTCTCCAAATATCTTGTTGCTGTTTACGGCACATACGCATATATTTGTGTAACATGTAATTTTGCAATCTGAAATGTTCCTCTTTTCTTTTCTTCTCTTTTTTTTTTACGAAACTCACGTAGTTTCCTATAATTCACTATCCACAGCCTCCCCCAATGCAGCAGGGTACATTTGTTTTGCCAGCGACATCAACATCACCCAACTCCCTCTCTCTCTCTCTCTGTCCTCTCTCCATCTCGTCCTCACTCTGTCCATCTTTTCCGCGCTTGGCCCAGCGAGCATCCCGGCTCGCCCGGCCAAAGATAGTTCCCCTTCTCTCTTTGTCTGCCTGGCTGCTCGGCTCCAGGCCCCCGGGGGCTCACTCCAGTGCAACTGGCTGGGCATTGCTCCACATGACATGTCCATTTGCAAGACGTGCCCTTCCCCTACTCACAAAAACAACAGCCCCCTAACCACAGAGCGTGCTGGCAGACACCACGAATGGATGGAGGGAGGGAGCATTTTGGAGGGGAGATGGTGAGAAAATGCATACCACGAGGCAGAAAAATGAAAGAGGGAGGATGCTGATAATTAATTTAAATACAAATGCAAAAAAAAAAAAATAGATGTACATGAACATATAGTACATAACTGGAAAAAACGAAACTCCACAGCTTCTCTGGGTTTTGGTTCGCTTTGAAATCCCTCATATCCGTTTGGCCTTTCTAGGGTTTACGGCTGAAGCGTCTCATAACATTCCCGAGCGTTTACAGCTCGAGCAACTTCAGCATTAATATGCCACTGGGGAGTGGAGAGATGTATCTCCCACCCCTGCTTGTAGTAAGAGCATCCACTAAACCACCCAGTGTACCGGGGGTTGTCGAGGGAGAGTTTGATGGGGAGGAAGAGGAGGGGATGTGTTGTCAAGGTAACTAACCTGAAGCCAGAGCGATTAACAGAATGTGAGGCAGAAGCCAGGGAGAGAAAAATTGGAACTGTTCCTTACTTTTACAGCTTTGTGGATTCTGCAGGTCAGAGGCGTATAAACGCCATAACGCCGTCCAGTGGTTTCACTTCCTGGTCCGCTGGGACACATCAGTACGTCATTGACCTGTCGAGCCGCATGTTATGAGGGGGCATCATTTAATGGCGGCCTCTACAGCTTTAGATTACTTCTCGTGACCTACATGAGGCGCCATGGGACCCCCATACATCAAGTAGCATATCATGTGGACAACTAGGCTGAATGTGCCCATTGTAAGATTAGAAACATATAGGAGGCAAAGAGATATTTCCTTTTTCCTTAAAAAAAATGAAAAAATTGGTTAGTTTTCAACATTCACACAAAAACAAACATAATATGAATTACTGCAGGAAGGGTATACAAAGGCCTGCTATAGAGTTTACAGCTATATAATGCAGTACTTGGCAGCATCTTGCTAACATCAGCATAATAACAATCACTGTGTGTCATCAATTTTAGTTTTTTCGCACATACACTTGCTGTTTTGAGTGAATAGTTTAACAGCACAGACATTTATAGCAATATTCACCCTCATTGGTCACGATTTAGCCTATGATGGGGGTTTCCTAAGGACCTCTAATTTATTTTCAAACTTTGCGGGCGAGGAAGGCGGACACATTTTTTGTGCTGATGGTGGACTATGAGTGGGCACCCACAAGAAAGTCAGACAGACAGACAGACAGACAGATAGACAGATAGATAGATAGACAGATACTTTATTTACCCCAAGGGAAATTTAGGCAGTGCTAATGGAAATATCCAAATGGATAAAGTCATGACAATGTAACATGCTAATGTTTAGCTGGTATAATGTTCACCGTGGTAAGATTACCATGCTAACATTTGCTCATGTAAAACATTTTGACCTAAAGATGGCCCTGGATGAAAAGTCAGTAACCATCAAGCCGACATCGCCATCACGGAACCAGACTGTGACCACGATTTAAAAAAGATGGACAATCTCACATAAAGAATAATGGAACCACTCCTTTTATGACTGCATGACTGCGGTGTCCTCACATGTCGCAATACTCATGCAGTTTAAAAACAATCGGTTTCTATGACTTTGGGGAGATGGGGCAAATGTCCAGCAGATATAATAGTCCGCAGCTGGAGACTGAGATTTCTCATGGGTATCATTGGCTGTGTAAAAAATCCCAGACTGTGACGGCATCACAGCCTCCTCAACATAACTGTAGGGGTCAAGCATTTAGACCTGTGTTGTTCTCTTGGTGTGTACCACATTCAATCATCCACTTGTGGTGAGGGATGAATCACCTGGAAATATCCCCTATTTCCACATCTCTATAAACCAGCGCTTGTGGTTTTTGCGGCACCAAACTCTCAAATGTGCATTCATCTTTGTTAGAGGAGTGTCGGCACTGCAGCCCTAAAATATCACTTTCTACATAAGTGTTGACTGACGGTTCTGCATTGATCTTCTCACTCACCCCAGAGCTCTCTTCTGTTTCTCCTTACAAGTCGCACTGAGGTACGAGTATCTCAGGCATCACATGTGCACCTTCAACCGCAATATCCAAAACTGTTTAATGCCGTCTTTCCCAGAGATATAATGCAGATGTCACTTTCATTCAAACACCGGCCAGTTGAGTGTCTTTGTGACTGTAGCTGTGGCCCAAAAATGAAACCTAGCGCTTTCAAAGTTACCTTGATCATTTCCTCTTTCACGCCACAGAGCATGAATCAAACACAATTCAATGCACCTACGTGGAATCGCCTGCAATCTTTATGTTGTGGTCTTTCCTTGGAATTTGTCGCCAGACATCTGAACTTAAAACAACACAATAGTAAGGTTATGCATGGAGAAAGATTCAAATATGATGTACATTAAACAACACAAACATTACATGAAGACCACATCCGCACTAATGATTCAGTTACTTTTGATGTCACGCTACGAAAATGTGATTTTGAGTAGAATTGGATCTGGCCAAGAATTTTGTCAGATTTGGCTGCACAAAAAGAATATTCAAATATGTGTTATTTTTTCATAGAAACTAGGAAGCATGAGCTGCCAGATTATTTACCAGAGTGCAATGGGACGTTCAGTGTGACAGCAATGTTCTCATTATATATTAAACAAGCCGACTTATCCCCAACTATGCTAACGACACATCAAATCTTAAGAACTGAAAATTGCCTCTGTCTCAATCAGACTCATCCTTGGTGCAGGTCCACAGACACATGTACCCGTCATAGACATCTTTATCAAATGAGCAGCAACCCCAACACTTCTCATAAAAATACACTGTAGTGTGTGTCTGAGTGAATGCGAGGTGGAATCTTCTTTTGTAAATCAAACAAAGGATGTTTAATAGTTCTTAATATTGTGTTCTATGTCTTATATACAGTGTAGCAGCACACAGGCCAAGAATTGTTGCAGCAGTAAACCTATCTCAGTGTTATATCACTGGATCAGCATCTATGCTGACACAGCAGAGACTTTCACATTAAAATTTAAGTTGCCAATGTTATTTTGGAACATCCTCTGTACAGAGTACAGAGTACATCATCAATTCATAAAATCATGGCTTTTATCAAAAACATAGCTCAAGGACAATGGCAGAATCTGTTTTATAACTGCACAGATTTGCTTGGACAAATCATTTTCTGACATAAGGGTTCTTGACGGGCAACGTAATAGTGTGGTGTATAAGTGGCCTATTAAATGAGCTTGTTCTGCAATAGGCCATTGTGAATGCAAACTCTTCAGACCTGCTGAGTGACCAAATGTGACATCAACTCGCTGGGCTCCATCTCAGAGATCGGCCTAATTGGTTCATCTGGTACACTCCTCTTTACTTTTGACTTTAAAAGGAACCTGGTGATCATCCTGATGGGGCAGAGGCAGGACGGTGTCCCTGCTGTCACTGGTATGGAAAGCATGAACAGCTGGCTGGTGAGCTGTGCTCGGCAGAAACCTTTAAAAAAAATGTAGTATCTGCAAACTGATTAAATAATCCTAATTATCTGAAAAGTTCGTGAATAATGTAACTTTTGTTGTCTACATGTTATTTCTAACAGCTTTCACACTTAATTTTTTGTATAGAAGATTGTTTGTTTCTTTTATATGTACCATGAGTGGACTGCACATTGCTAAAAGTAACTAAAGCACATTTATACTGATTGAAGTGAGGGCTGAGGCAGACAGACCTGTTGGTCGAACAATTGGCAGAAACGCCTGACTATTATATGTCAAACCTAATGCATTACCTATTGAAATTTAGTCATTTGCAAAGTGCTGGCACACGTGTAAAGTGGGAACACAGGGACAAGTTGTGACCATGGTAACAACTGTGGCAGTGTAACACAAGCTCAGTGCTTCAGTTTACGCGAAATGTATCGGGCTTGGGTTTAGTGAGGAAAAAAAGAAGGTCTGTCAACTTTGGGCTGTGCTCGGTTACTTGTCCATCAGACAGAAATCTCTGAGCCCATCGGCTATTGTCTGACAACCAATTAGCCTCTGGGGGCAATGGCCAATATTTTGGGGCTTCTGGTGTAGACAGCAGATTTCTGGGCCAACATTTCGTCTTCCGTTCACCGTGCATTGCCTGTATATTGTCACTGGAGTGTCTGTAAGGAGTAATCATTTTAGTTTAAGCTTGTATCCACAGAATCCAGTCAAAATACAGGTTGTTGTTGCGTACATTGAGGAATCTGTTGAGTAGTTTAGGATCCTCTTCAGCTCATTGTGGAGTGTGTGCACAACAGCATTGTGATAAGAAAAAAAACATTGTTTCTTTGTTGTCTGTCCACTCTCACCAAGGTCCATTCAGCAGCAAGGCCTTGATGTTTGTCACTCACATTTGGCAAGATCTCTCCTTGACTGAGCACTGTCTTTTTCACCTTCCCCAAAAGTTCTAATTACATTCTTGCAGAAGCATATCGACAAGAATACCATTCCTTATTTTTGGTCCAGTTACTGACTTGTCCTTCGAAAATAACCCTCTTTACCTTAACAAATTGGACAATAAGTAAAAGCTGCTTCCAGTTTCACAGGCATCTGCAGGTCGAATAAAAAACCCTGTCACTTAAAGACTTGGAACTATTCTAGGCAACTGATTAAAAGGCCGTTTAAATGCATATCAGCTAATTGCTTAACGAAGCACCAGGCATGTGGAATGCTGACATTTAGCCAATGTAACATAATTGTCAAGTCTAGTATTTTATTTTTATGGGGTCATGCATAAAATAAAATGTCTGCCACCTTGTTATTAAGTTATTTTGTCCCCTTGTGAGCAGGAAATGTCAACGTTAACAGACAAAATAAACGTAGACTGCAGGTCTGGAGTCTGCAGGTCGTGACTCCGCTGGTTTCTAAAAGAAGTGTGGTTCTATAAAGGTCTCAAACGTAGGGTTGGGCGATGTCAACTAAATTGGCATATGAGCGATGTATGCATTGAAAGATCGCGATGATGCCATTGGGCTGGGTGTCGCTTTAACAAATCACTTTTCTCACAGACACACGCACACACACACAGCGACACCAACTCAGCTGATGACATCTTAAATGGCTATTTGTTTGAAATGACGCCACGACATCAACAGTGATCGCGCAATGATTGATACTTTTCTTAAAGGAGTCAAATCTTTCTTCATAGCTGCACGTTCATTCATTAATTTAGCTCGTCTTGCCTTTACTCAATCTCTTCCTCTCTCGCGCGCGCTGACACACAAGCTCAGTTTGGTAGGCTGCCCCCCTCTCTCAGTGTCTAACAAAGGGGGGGCGGGGCATCATGATGTCAGCCATCATTGATGCCCAATCCTACTAGAACATGACCCTACTTCTCAAATGCCTTATGGTTCCATTTGGAGTAAGCAAGACGATAAAGGATGGTATGCATTGGGACTTGAATACTGTGTGATGGACAGCAAGTACTGTCCAATGGATGCAGGTCGCAGGTGTAGGAGGGGGTTGAATTTGGACCAAAATAAATGATTCGCTGGATTACCTGTCACTAACTGACACTCAGTTATGCTCTACTTCTGTACCTACAAAAACGTTGTACAAAAAATGTGTGAAAAGTGGGCATTACATCGCTGAACTCACAATCAGCACAAAACACAACGTAGCTTCTTTCACTGACAAATAGATCAAACATGTGCCAAGTAATCCTGCTCTGACGTGCGTTCCTTTTCAGTGCGTATGCAGCATTGAAGCGGACTGTGCAAGGGGAGATTCCTTTCTCTTCCTTTCAGCACAATTATTTCAGCTTAAATGGCCTGAGCTGTTCTTAACTTTTAAAGATTAATGAGGTGGTTGGAACAAGATTCTTTCGGTGAGGGAGCAGAATCTAATAAGAACAGAT